>NW_024062360.1:0-40000 GCF_006381635.1 Hibiscus syriacus
ATTTCTCTTATTCGCTTCCTCCATGTGCTGATGTTTTTCCATTGACAAAGAAATGATGGCCTTCCTTCGAGTGTCCAAAAGTATGTCTCGATGAGACTGAAAATGGAATCTGGTATGGGTTGAAAAAAAATAAATTGTTCCACTTGAATCTGATGAGGTGGAAATGCTTCTAGGTTTCCCTAAAAACCATACACAAGGATCTGTATAGACATGTTCCATGGTGGTATCAATGTCCTGTCTCTTTTCTCTGGGATTAATGATGCAGAGGTTGCCTTTTACTGTCTTGGCATACTTTTGAAAACAGATGTGCAAGAACTGAATGATGATGGTTGGAGCAATTGATGAGTAGTTTTTAACGGACTCGACCTTGTTGTCGGGCATCCAGCGTAACAACCTTACTGGAAGAAATAAACATCTTGTGATGGGCTGAAGATTTTGTTGGTGCATTTACTTGTAATGATTGCAACAAACTGTCTCTTCTGCTGCTCAATATATCCCACTCTTTTCGAATCATGGAACGGTTAGTTGACAGTAAAACTTGTCATCTTCAACTTTTGGAATACTGTAACCATGTTACCCTATATAACCAGAGTGCAGATAATGACTTGTTCATGCCTTTATGATGGTGATAATTTGCTTACTTTGTATTCCATGCCTTTAAAAGTATTAACATAAGTGATATTCAGAAATCTTTAACTTATTTCAAAATTAGTTAATCCATAAAGAATAAATTGAATTTTCGAAAAAATTGAATCTCAAATAAATTGAACTTGGAATTTATTAATAATAAATAGAATTGTATTTAAAGTTATGGCAAGCATAAGAATGATAAAATTCAAATGACTCAACAAATTATAGCATAAGTATTTCTAAATTAATCAAATGACACAATTTAGAGTAATGATGTAAGCTTTTGTCTGGAAGATCTCAAACGTTGTCAAAATGCTTGTAGATGTGAAGTTTCCCAACTGTCAAAATCTTAAGAGGGTTCAATTGCCAGATGCCTAATATCAATATTTGAGCCGCCCATTCAGGTTTTCAACTCAAATCCTTCCTTTGGTTACAAGATGCCCTTTGCGGGTTTCATCTTGACCCCCTTTTTTTCTTTTCTTTCTTTTTCTTTTTTTTTGTTCTTTTTTCTTCAAGCATAATATTTCTTGACAGAATCCGAGTTTATGGATTTCTCAGAATTTTTCCATCCATTTCTGCCAAGATCAACGCTCCTCGGAAAAGGCCTTTTTTAACGTATGGCCCTTCCCAATTAGGCATCCATTTCCCACGGAAATCTTTATGTATATGCAAGATCTTTTTTAGTACTAGATCACCCTCTGGAATTCTCTTGGATGTACTTTCTTGTCATGTGACTTCATCATCTGTTTCTGATACATCTGTCCATGGCAAATAGGTTCAATCTTTTCCTCAATAAGGTTCAATTGATCAAATCTAGCTTGGATCCATTCGGATTCATCCAATTTTGTTTCTCTCAAATTTGAAGCGATGGAATCTCAACTTCAATTGGTAAGACTGCTTCTATCCCGTAGACTAAAGAAAAAGGTGTTGCCCAGTAGATGTTTCGAACAGTAGTTCGGTATGCATATAAAGCAAAAGGTAACTTCTCGTGCCAATCTTTGTAAGTTTCAGTGGGTCTTTGTAATGATTCTCTTGATGTTCTTATTTGCTGCTTCAACTGCCCCATTCATCTTTGGACGATATGCCACTGAGTTTGCATGTTTGATCTTAAACTGTGCACAAAGTTCGGTCATCATTTTGTTGTTCAGGTTCAGAGCCTTATCTGTAATGATCCTTTCTGGTAGGCCATACGACAAACTATCTCTTTCTTTATGAATTTGCAAACTGTGGACCTCTTAATATTGGCATATGAAGCAGCTTCAACCCATTTGGTAAAATAATCAATTGCCACAAGGATGAAGCAATGTCCATTCGATGCTTTTGGTGTGATTGCACCAATGACATCTATTCCCCACATAGAAAATGGCCAGGGTGCTGTCATTACTGTAAAGGAGATGGGGGTACTTGAATCTTGTCTGCATATATCTGCATTTATGACATTTCCTTGCATAATCAATGTAATCTGTGTGCATGGTAGCCCAATAGTATCCATATCTCATTATTTTTCTGGCCATGGAAAGACTATTTGCATGTGTTCCACATATTCCACTGTGTACTTCTTCAATGATGCTTCTGGCTTCGCTGGTATTTAAACATCTCAATAGCATTTGATCATTGCTTCTTCTATAATAATCTCGCCATCAAGAAAATATCCAGCAGCCATTCTTCTCAAGGTTCTTTTATCAATTTCAGATGCATTTTGTGGATAACTTTGATTTTTTGATTGCAGGATATCATGATACCATGGTTTACCATCTACCTCTTCTTCCACACTATAACAATGTGCAGGAATTTCATATACTTGCATTTTGATTGGCATCATATCAACTTTCTTAGTTGCCTGAAACATAGCAGCTAATGTAGCCAAAGCATCTGCCATTTGATTTTCTTCTCGAGGGAGATAATTGAAGGTGACTTTCTCAAATTCTTTCACTAATTTGAGGGTAAAATTTTGGTATTCCAACAATTTGGGATCCTTTATTTCCCATTCTCCTCGTAATTGATACACCACTAACGATGAATCTCCATATATTTTGAGACATTTGATTTTTCTTTCTATAGCTGCTTTCAATCCCATGACACAAGCTTCGTATTCTGCCATTTATTGGTGCAAAAGAACTCCAGTCTACTTGTAAAGGATAATAAATATTTTTTGGAGAAATTACACTGCCCCGATTCCTCGTCCCAAGGCGTTGGATGCTCCGTCAAAGTAAAGCTTCCAAGATGCAGATGCATCATTTGTTCCAACTTCTTCATTCATGGATTGCACAACAAATCTTCATCTGGAAAATTGAAACTCAAAGGCTGATAATCATTTGATACACGACTGGCCAGAAAATCAGCTATGACACTTCCTTTTATCACTTTTTGGTTGACATATACAATATCAAACTCAGATAATAACATTTGCCATCTAGCCATTCTGCCTGTCAAAGCTGGTGATTCCATTAAGAATTTCAAAGGATCAAGTTTGGATATCAACCAAGTAGTATGATATAACATATATTGTCTGAGTCTTCGAGTAGCCCACACCAAGACACAACATAATTTTGTATTGGTGGATATCGAATTTCACAATCAGTAAATTTCTTGCTCAGATAATAAATAGCTTTTCCTTTTCTTCCAGATTCATCATACTGTCCCAGTACACATCCCATCGAATTTTCAAAGACCGTCAAGTAGAGAATTAATGGTCTATCAGGCATTGGTGATACTAAAATGGGGGCATTGGATAAATATTTCTTAATAATATCCAAAGTTTCTTGACATTCATCATTCCAGACTTCAGGATTGTTCTTTCGAAGTAATTTGAACACTGGATCACATTTTCAGTTAATTGAGAAATGAACCGAGATATATAATTTAATCTTCCTAAAAAGCCTTGAACTTCTTTTTTTTGTATTGGGTGGTGGAAGATCTTGAATTGCTTTTACTTTATCTGGATCAATCTCGATTCCTTTTTGCTGACCACAAATCCCAAAAGTTTCCCGGAAGTTACCTCAAAAGTGCATTTAGCGGGTTGAGCTTTAATTGATACTTCCTCAATCTCTGGAAAAGCTTTCTCAGATTTTGAATATGTTCTTCTTCAGTTCGGGATTTGGCAATCATGTCATCTACATATACTTCAATCTCTTTGTGCATCATGTCATGAAACAAAGTTACCATGGCTCTTGATATGTTGCCCCTGCATTTTTCAATCCAAATGGCATCACTTTATAGCAGAATGTGCCCCACATGGTTACAAATGTTGTTTTTTCCATGTCTTCAGGATTCATTTTTATCTGATTATATCCTGAAAAGCCATCCATGAATGAAAACCATGCGTGTCCTGCAGTATTGTCCACCAAGGTGTCTATGTGGGGTAATGGAAAGCTATCTTTCGGACTAGCTTTGTTGAGATCTCTGTAATCCACACACATTCGAACTTTCCCATTTTTCTTGGTACGGGAACAATGTTGGCTACCCATTCTGGGTATTTGGCTGCCTGTAGGAAACCTGCATTGATCTGTTTCATCACTTCCTCTTTGATCTGTAACAACATTTCTGGCCTCATTCGCCTGAGCTTTTGTTGGACCGGTTTATATTCTGGATTGATTGGAAGCTTGTGCATTACTATATCTGTACTCAAACCAGGCATATCTTGATAAGACCAGGCGAAGATATCTTTGAACTCTTGAAGAAGATTTATCAATTCTTGTTTTATCTGGATTGTCAAGTAGTACCAATTTTCACCTCTTTCATTTCTTCATATGTTCCCAGATTTATAGTTTCAATCTCTTCTTTATGAGGTAGAATTTGTTTATCTTCTTTTTCTACCGGTCTTAATAATTCAGTAGGAACATCACATTCTAGTTCATCCCCACACCCATTGATTTCTTCCAGACATATGGGCTGCTCTAAATTTATCTCTTGATTAAATTTAGGAATAAACATGCTATTAACATTGTGACACCTGTAAATTTAAGTCGGACATATTTCCGAAAGAATATAGTAAATTTATGAAATAAATAAATGTAAAATGTAAAAAATGTAAAGAATGATTGCCATCTGAAAATTTTAAAGAAAATTTCTTATATTTAATATTAGGTGAACTTAACATAATTTCCTTTACAAGATAACAAAAAGTTTTCATACTTTTGGGCTAAACATAAAGATTAGTTCTGAATATTACTCTGCGTTAATATTAAAAACTATAGGAAGGTCTTCAGTGGTCCAATTGTTGAGTGTTTCTCCAGGAAAACATGGGCAAATCCTATCCAAGTATTTGCCAGTCTTGTTGTCATTCATGATCATGTTGATAAATAATCCATTCATAGCTTCTTCAACTATGCTTTGATCTTTCATCAACTTTTCTTCTTTAAAGGCCTCAACAAGCTGTTGTTCTACATTAATTGTTCCTCTGATCTGAATGTGGTCTTCAACTATGGGAAAAAACATGTGTTCCCAAAGGATTTATTTTCCTTTCAACCTTGCCTTTCTGTCTTTACACCTTCTTTTCATCTCTTTGTTCTTTTGCTGAAAATTGGGCTTAAATCCAACCCCAAAACGATCTTTCTTCATCTTTATACTTACAGGAACTGAAATCCCTTGAAGATTCTTTCCTAAACCTTTCCCAGCTTTAGCTCCGATGCCTAAAGTTTGTCGTACCGTCATCTTGGTGCAATCAGATAATCTGGGATATGGAATTTTGCTTCCTTCTGCAATAAAGGTTGCATTGACAAATTCAAGAGCTCGGAAAGAGCATTCAACAGCATCATCATTGGTTTCAATATATGGAACATCACTTGTTATAGACGCAATGATTTCTTCTTCAGCTCCTACGCATATTAGTTGTCCATCAACAACAAATTTCAATTTCTGATGTAATGAAGAAGGAACGGCTCCTGCTGAATGAATCCATGGCCTCCCTAATAAACAATTATATATAGGGTGGATATCCATCACCACAAAGTCAATATTGTACACGACTGGTCCAATTAACAACGGTATTTCCATTTTCCCAAGCACCTCTTTTTGAGTACCATCAAAGGCTCATACTACATTCTGATAACTCTTCATGTGTGATTTATCCACAGGCATTCTTTGAAGTGTGACTAGAGGCATCAAGTTGAGAGCGGATCCATTGTCAATCAATACTCCTGGCAAAACATGACCATGACAATGTGTAGTGATATTCAAAGCTTTTACTGACCCCATTCTGCCTTCAGCTATTTCATCATCTGTGAACGTTATGTAATTGTCAGCGGCTATGTGTCCCATAATTCTGTCAAGTTTATTGAGGGATATGTCTTCAGGGATAAAGGTTTGATTAAGCATTCTCATCAAAGCATTCTAAGTGCTTCTGAATTCATCAATAGATCAAGAATAGAAATTCTCGCTTGTTGTTTGTGTAGTTGTTCAACCACACTATACTCACTATGTTTCAGGAATTTCAAAAATTCTAGCGCTTGTTTTTCTGTTACAGGCTCATTGAATACTGGAGGGGATTCATCATCAAATACCTTTTGGGGTATTACCATGGTTTTTCCTTTTGTTTTTAATTGTTCCGAGGCATTGGATGTTTCGGGAGAGTAACATCTCCCACTTCTTGTAAAGAATCCGACTTCACTCACTGCTTCAGATGTCGAACCCAGACTCTGTATTTTCTCTTTGGTTTTTCTAGAGAAACAAATCCTCCTACCATTGAACATTGGTAGTATAATTCCAAGGTACTCTGCGGGTATCCTTGTATGGAAATGGTAGAGGAGTTGTGATAACTACTTTCGGCTTTATTGGTGTAGGAATCACCGTAGAAGATTTCACATTAATGATCATATGATCATTTGTTCTTTGACTAGGTTTAGAATCTTCTGATGAGCAAACATCATCTTCTTTTTTCCCTGGTTCTTCTTCAAAGAATTCTATCTCTCTGCTATTCATCAATTTTTGCACCAAATCCCTAAACTCAGGACATAGTTGAATTTCATGCCCCTTATCTTGATGATATTCACAATAATTCTTGCCTTCATTATGCTTTGGCCTGAATTGTTGTGGAATTATACCAGCTAAAGAGAGTTGTTGAAATACCCAAACAAAAGGAGATTTAATTTCAGAAATGTCAGTTTTTGCTTTCTTTCTGTTCTCTTCCTGAATTGCATTCACGTTTTTATCTCCATGTTTTGGCAATGGATGATTTGATGTAGATGGTGAATTGAATTCCAACTTTCCAGTGTTGATCAAATTTTGAACCACCCTTTTGAATGCCAAACTGTTTTCAATAGAATGACCCGTAATTCCTTCATGGTAAACACGGTGTGCCTTTACATCATACCATGGAGGAATGGTGGTTGCGTGAGAACCAAAGGATAGGGCCGTATGACATCGGCTTTTAACAGCAAATCATAGATCTCAGTATATGGTACTGGTAAAGGTGTAAAAGACAACCTTTCAATTTCCTTTCGAGATCCTCTGGACTCTCTCGATTAGTGTTTGTTTCTTCTTTCTTAACCTTTGGTTGGGTTATTGTAACACTTTTCGATGAATCCTTGTTGTAAGAATTTGCATTGTGACTTCATTCTCTTTTTTTCGGTACATAGGTCTTTTGGAACTAGACCCCTCATTTGATTCAATTTTGCCACTTTTCAAGACATTTTCAATGAGTTCTCCAGAAATGACCAAATCTGCAAAATTTCTGGTTGCATTTCCCATTAGATGATTTAAATAAGGAGCTTTCAATGTATGGACAAATATTACTATAGCCTCTTTTCTGACAAAGGTGGTTGAACCTGGGCTACCGTGTCACGCCATCTCTGAGCATACTGTCTGAACGTTTCGTTATTCTTTTTCTCCAAATTTTGGAGAGTCCATCTATCAGGGACCATGTCTGTTACGTGGCGGTACTGCTCTAGGAATGCTTTAGCCAGATCTTTCCAAGATCTAATGTTGGCTTTGGTCAATTGAGTATACCATTTTAAGGCTAGTCCTGTCAAACTATCTTGAAAGCAGTGAATTAACAATTTCTCGTCTTTCACATATCCTGCCATTCTGCGACAAAACATAGTAATATGGGATGAAGGGCATGTGGTACCGTCATATCTATCAAATTCGGGAACTTTGAACTTGATGGGGAGGATTAGGTCTGGAACCAAACTCAACTCACTAGCGTCAAACCCATAGAATGATTCAGTTATTTCCACGGATTTCATTCGTTCTTCTAAGCTCTTGATCTGTCTGGTCAATTCTTCATTTACTTTTTCTTTCTCATTCAGCTCATTCAAATCTGGGATTAGATGCTCAGCATTAAAATCCCCTATTTTCACATCTGATATAAGTGGATTTTTGCTTGAAGATGCAGGATCCACTTGTCGATTTTCATGTGGTTTGGTTTCTTGAAATGCTGATGTGCGGGCATTGATTTGTATAGGTGTAGTACCAGAATGATAAATTGGTTCTGGTGGAAAACCTAAAAGATACATAGGTTCTTGGTCGAAAGATACAGGATTTTCATGCATTTTTCCAATGATAGCCTGCCTTTTAAACATGTCTTCTATTTTCTGCATCATGCTGTCTTGTGAGTTTGCAATACTGGCTTCAATTTTCTCTAGCTTCATTCTCATCTCTGCTTGTTCTTTTTTATGTTGTTCCTCAATACGTTATATTTTATCCTCCATAATTCTCTTAGTAGCTTGTCTAGTACCATAGTGATGTTGTATTTCTCTTTTGGCCAGAATAACTGCGATTGAAAAATCTTTTGATATTATTTTCTTCAAATTTTAATTAATGAATTTTATCTTAATAATAAAAATTATACATAAAGAAAATCATGAAATGAATAATGAATGTATGCAAAATATATGTATGCAAAAAGGTATTGATCCCAAAAAGTTAACTGTCATAGAACAACTTTCATCGGCATACAAAAGTTTCTTTATAATAGTTCATAACTACAGATAAGGCGTAACTTTCCTATTAAGCTCTATAATTTCTTTCATTAACCATGGCACCTTCTTCCGAACTTAGAAACTGGATCAACGTGATGCTCAATTATTTTAGCTTCAACAGCTAGTTCCCCAACATATCTAGCAACTTCGCTCATTTGTACCATGGCCTCGAATACCATATTACATAGAAATCAGTTGACTTTTGCCATTGTTCATTAGTTCCTTCAAGAGTTTGCTCTAACTCAGTGATTCTGACTTGATAATTGTGCAGAGTTTTTTCAAGATCTCTAATGCATCTTCGCAGTGAAGCACTTTCCTCATTACTTTCTTTGAGATCATTAGGTCCTAGACGAACCTTTTCTTGAAATAATGACTCTTCAAGTTGCAAAATGTAAGTATTAAACTCTGAGTTTTTGTTTCTAGACTGATCCAGCTCTTCTTCCAGTTTTGTTCGTGCTTGTTGCGTTCTTTGATTAAGCTTCTGGATTTGAACATTCTTGTTTCTACATCTTTGCATCCAATTGCTAGCCACTTCTTGCTCTACCTTAAGTTTGGTGTTGAAATTCTTTCTTTCCAGCTCCCATTTTCTTTTCAACATTGAACTCTTCAATCCTTTGGCCTCTGACTTCAAGTTCGGCAATTAGCTGGTTCATTTCAGATTCAAATCCCTTGAACATGATATTTTTCTCACCTTCAAATTTATCAAAGATGTCATTCTTCATTTCCTCTAAATCTTTAGCTCGATCCCTTTCTCTTTGCATTTCATTCATGATCTCGCGATGTTCAACTTTGTGTTTTATAATTCGCTCTCTTCTGTCAACCTCAAAATCTTCCATTTTTTGCTTTCCTTTCTCAAGGCTTTTGAGTAGACAGCTATTCTTTCCTTTCAGATCTTCAACTCGACTTTTCTCGATGTTCAATTCTCTGGTCATTTGTACTGTTGATTGGCTTGGTCCTGATGCTTTCCGGGATTTATATAACTCCTGGTAATTTTTCTTTAATGCTCTGAATTCACCATCAACTTTTTCTTTGTTTCTCTCAACATTGCACATTGTGATGAATGAAAGTCAATGTCAACACCCAACATAGCTTTATCTTGTCTCATTTGCTCTAATTCTCTTGACCAATCTTCTCTTTCTGCTTCAAACTCAGCTCTCAGGATTTCAATCTCTGATGGAACCACCTTAATGCGATCTTCCATAGAGATATCCTCAGTTTGGTCTGGTAGAGGAATATTTTCATTTTTCCTGACAGATCTCCATTCCTCATAATCAGGAGTTAACATTTCTTTTGCTGCTTTAGCTCGGATACAAAAAGTTGTTTTCCAAGCTGTAAAGGCTTCCATGATATTTCTTTTATAATTTTTACTGTGAATGCGAACTCAGATGAATGTAATCCAGCAGTGACAGGTACAAATTGACGACCTTCGTACTGTCTTATGACCAGAAGTGGTGCATATCCAATTCCTCCCCACAATCCGAGCAACATTATCCAATTGTAATCACCACATTTGTAAAAGAATTCTCTTTGGATTTGCCATGGGGCTCGCCAAACAATGTCATTGCTTTGCAGATTTCGAAAGGCATTAATCCACATATCTTTCTTAATTTCTTTCGGCCATTCTTGCTCCAGAAATTCTTTTAATGGTGAGTAATCCGTATTAAAGCGCCGGTATGAAACCTTTTCTGTTCTCCAGAAATGGCTACGGATCCAAACATATAACAATTGGGTACACCCTGAGAATCGTCCACCTCCTAGCTTTCTACAAGCATTTAACGATCTGAAAGTCTCTGCTAGAATTGCAGAAGCAGGATTAATCTTTTTTGGTAGCTGCTCAAACAAATCCACTACTGCAGCTTCAATATATCCCAATACTTTTGGGAAGATGACCATACCATACATACCCAGAGCAAATAGATCTAATCGTACTTTAGTGTCTGGATGACTCTGAATAAGTTCTTTAATGTTGGTCCAAGCAATGCCTTCACTTTCGCCCTTTTGTTTTGTACGGGATGCCACCCATTCTTCTCGTACCCCGGCAATCTTTGCTAATTTAACTCGAAAGGGTTGAGTTTTAATTGACTTTGAATAGATTCGATTCTCTAAAGCCCCTTCTATATGTAGCAAAGTTGTGTACTCTTCAATAGTAGGGACCAAGTCCTCCTTATTGAGAGTGAAGCAATTGTACCCTGGATTACAGAATTGAATTAGGGCTCGAAGTAAGTCATCATCAACTTCGACATAGAGCAAATATGGGATGTCTCCGTAAGTCTGATAAAACTGCAATTTTTTGTTTGAGTCCCAACTTTCCCAAATGCTTCGCAAATCTTGCATGTCATTTCTTTTTAGCGAAACTGGAGCATAACTGACCAAGTCTGATACATAGTCATCTTGCAGACTGTCTCCTCCTTGTCTTTGTAAGTCCTCAGCCCACTGTCTTACTTCTGAGTTTAGAATTATTTGATTTGAACACTTTTTATCCATGGATGAAGGCTTTCCAATGAGACAATTAACACGAGGATCAATGCCTTTTATCCTGTATGATGCTATGCAAACAGAAGAAATAAAGAACAAAAAGAAATAAATTAGTTTACATAATAAAGAAAAAAATTTAATAATAATGTCTACCTAAATATCTTTATTTAAACATGCTTTTTTCATAATTTAAATAATTTAAATTCACATGTAATTTAATCAATAAGAAAATAAATAAATAAATTAAAAGGAAAGTTAGAATTCATTTCTCTTGTGTGTACACCTATTTTGGACAAAATTTCGGCATGGCTTCAGATCGGAAGAGTTTCTAGGGTTTATTATATGCAAGGTTTCAGATCTAAGAATAAAGGTACCCGAACTGTCCTTGTTGATGCCCCCTTGGGCTATCAAACCCTCAATCCTAGTCCATTACAGATTTAAATGGATCGAGTTCAATTCGAGGGGACACATTTCTCTATGCCTGACACGGAGAATAAATTATCACGAAGACATAGAGTATATGAACCCCGAAAGTTACTTGCTAGGTCTGACACGGAGAATAAATTCTCACGAAGACTTCGCTTTCACTCCCACTTAAAAGGGACAAACTCAATTATAGAGCTTTATGTTATGCAAATGCAAGTGTTGTGTGTGAGGAGAAATGTTCAAACCTCTGACAGAAAAATAAATAATGAAATAAAATACTTGCAAATAAAATGAAATATTAATAAGAAAATATATAAATACTATGAAAATAATAAGTATATAAAAAATTTGAAAAGAAAGAATTATAAATTAAATATATGAATTTTAATTTATAATTAATAGAGATAATTTATAATTGATTTTAAAAGTTTGACCAGTCCCCAACGGAGTCGCCAAGCTGTCGTAACCGGTTTTTGTCCGGGCACGAATTTTTTACTTGGCGGGAAAAGTGATGTAAATAAATGGTTTTGAAAATAATTTGGGAGTCGCCATCGGCCTTTTAGGTCAGGTAGGTCGAATACCTAAAAAAAATATTTTTTAAAAGAGTTTTTAAGAAAACATCAATTAAAAGATAAACTGATCTGCGTTTTAACCAAAAATTCGTTCTTTTTAATAAATAAAAAAATTCGTGGTCGGTTACGTTTAGGGAAGGTTTAGCACCCCTACAACGCCCAAAATTGGTACTTTTTAATTATAAATTGTCTCTTATTATTAGAAATTTAAAAATTCAAAATATATTTAATTTATAATTCTATTATTTCAAAATTATAATTATGAGAAAAAAATAATTTATATATTTATAAATAAAATATTTATTATTTAGAAATATCAGAAAAGGACTTCTAGGTGCCTTAAGACAGCTTTTTTCTTCGATATTAATAAATATTAATATAATAAATTAAATTATAATTTTTTTTATAATATTTAATTTTAAAATACCAGAATAGGACATCCAGTTGTATTAAGACTGCCCTTTTCTTATAAATAAATAAATATTAAAATATGATAAAAATAATTTATGAAAAAAATATAAATTATTATTTATATATATATTTATATGACTATATAATAATAATAAAAATAATATATATAAACAAGTAAAATTAAAACAATAAAAATACAATTAGAACTATATATTTAAAAGCAATAAAATAAATGAAAATATTTAAAATTAGTGACTAAATTATAATAAAATTAAAATTAAATACCTAATTCATAATTAATTATTTAAAATTATAGGGATTAAACATGCTATTTTCCTTATTTATTAATTTGGTGACTAAAATAAAATTATATAAAATTTGAATATCAGATTAAAATAAATTAAAAATAATATATACTTAGGATTAAAAATATTATTTATTAAAACTAAAGGACTAAATATGTATTTTATCTAAAATATTTATAATTACGGTTAAGGGCTAAAATATAAATAAATAAAATTTAGAGACCAAATTAAAAGGATTATAAATTTGATTTAGTGACTAAAATGTAGGAATTACAAGTTAAGGGACTGCGGACGGGATTTAACCCTTAGTTAATCACACAAATAGCCCTCCCCAAAACGATGTCGTTCGGGAAGGGCTATTTAAAGCCCGAAACGGCTGGCCCTTCGGGCCAGCTCTCTCATTTCAATTTATCATTCTCTCTCTAACTGAGAGAGAATGATAATGCTCTCCCCTCTCTCTTGCTTCCCTCATCGGAGGGAAGCCGGCTACCGGGCGTCAGCCGTCTGCCGCCGTAATTCCCACCGCCGGCCACCGCATCCGGTGGCCGGAAAAAAATATTTTTACACCACAATGTAGATCGGACCATCCTAATGACGGTTCCGGTGCTCCTTTCTTTTAAATAGCTCCCGATCGAAGTAAATCTAAGAAAATACCTTCGGTTTTCGAAGGTTTTTGGTTACGTTTGGAGGCCGGTGGTGACTCCGATCAAGGCTTTGTCTTCCACGGTAAGTTTCTCTCGTTCCTTTCCTTGCTATTTTAGTGATTTGCTTTCTGTCCTTTTTTTTTCTTCTCTGTTTTTGCTGGTTGTTGTTCTTTCTTTGCAGGTTGGGTGATGGCTTTATAGCCATCATCGGCGCTTGTCTCGGACCGATCCTAAGGGTGGAGTTCGGTGAGTCACCGAGCTATGTGGTGACTCACCCCATAGCCGCGACGTGTGGGGGGGCAGCTGGATCTTCTGGAGCGTTCTGTTGAAGCGGTGGCAGCAGCTTCCTGAGGCGGCGGGATGGCAACAGTAAGGGAAGCAACGACGTGTCCCTAGGGTGATGATACCCTAGGGTTTCCTCTGGCAAACTGTGGACCGTTTGATCAAACCAGATCCAACGGCTGAAATTGATGATGGCGGCTGAAAATGATGAAACCCTAATCAGTTTAGGGTTTCAGTTTATAACTGGGCCTGGACCAAGTTGGGTCTGGGCCAATATAGGTTGTAATTGGGCCTCCGGTCTGGTTTGTAATTTGGGCCTGTAATAATATTTATTAATAATAAAATAATAATAATTATTATAATAATAATAATAATAATATAAATAATATTTAAATGAAAAAATGAGTACCTTCAAATATATGGTGTTATCGGATACATTAAAAGATATTTGATAAATTCGGTTTAGCGCTATCGGAAATATCGAGTAATAATAATGTAATAGGTGGAAATCATGAAGAAATATTAAAATTTTGGCAACCGGCAAACTTAACTTGTCAGTTTGTGTCGATACTTTATAAAAATATATTGATCAATAACAATATAACAAGTAAAAAAAATGACAAAATCGGTCTATAAATGACAAAACAGGTAAAGTGCTACCGGATATATTGAAAGTGTCGATACTTTATAAAAATGTATCGATCCATAACAATATAACAGGTAAAAAATGACAAAACCGGTCTATAAATGACAAAACAGGTAAAGCGCTACCGTATATATTGAAAGTGTCGATACTTTATAAAAATGTATCGATCCATAACAATATAACAGGTAAAAAAATGACAAAACAGGTAAAGCGCTATCGGATATATTGAAAGTGTTGATACTTTATAAAAATATATCGATCCATAACAATATAACAGGTAAAAAAATGACAAAACCGGTCTATAAATGAAAAAACAGGTAAAGCGCTACCGGATATATTGAAAGTGTCGATACTTTATAAAAATGTATCGATCCATAACAATATAACAGGTAAAAAAAGACAAAACCGGTCTATAAATGACAAAACAGGTAAAGCGCTACCAGATATATTGAAAGTGTCGATACTTTATAAAAATGTATCGATCCATAACAATATAACAGGTAAACAAATGACAAAACCGGTCTATAAATGACAAAACAGGTAAAGCGCTACCGGATATGTTGATAGTGTCGATACTTTATTATAAGTATCGACACTTTTGAAATTTAAAAGAGAAGAAGTTATAGCGCTAATAAAGTGTCGATACTTTATAAAAATGTATCGATCCATAACAATATAACAGGTAAAAATATGACAAAACCGGTCTCGAAATGACAAAACTGGTAAAGAGCTATCGGATATGTTGAAAGTGTAGATACTTTATTATAAGTATCGACGCTTTTGGAATTTAAAAGAAAAGAAGTTATAGCGCCAATAAAGTGTCGATACTTTATAAAAATTTATCGATCCATAACAATATAACAAGTAAAAATATGACAAAATCGGTCTCGAAATGACAAAACCGGTAGTAAAAAAGTGTGCTTGTGTTGTCATTTTTATTTCAGAATTTTTATTTTTTAAT
This sequence comes from Hibiscus syriacus, assembly GCF_006381635.1. Lineage (NCBI taxonomy): Eukaryota > Viridiplantae > Streptophyta > Magnoliopsida > Malvales > Malvaceae > Hibiscus > Hibiscus syriacus. Next base: position 15,272 of record NW_024062360.1, read on the forward strand.
ACAAAAAGTTAGATATTTTAAGCAAAACCCAATAAGAAAAGAACAAAAACTTTGCGGTAACAAAAGAATAACATTGGGAAATCCACCATGTTATCAGTTTCTCAAAGAACAAAAACCCAGAAACAGACATCTCTCAACGCAAACTTATGATATACTCTTATTATCTCCATAAGATAAAGTTAGGTCAATTTTAGTTTTATTTTTTTTGTTAGGATTTTGTGTCATTGAAACTGTTGATTGAAGAACTCAAACTGGTGCACACATAAATGTCGATGCATTTATGAAAAGTATTGATCCAAAAAACATCGAAATTGATAATTATTATGTAACAGGTAAATTTACAATGTAACCGGTAAAAATATACTGGTTAATTAGCAAATAGGTTTACATTATGTATAGACACTCTTTAAATATGTGTCGATACTTTTTCCCCAAAATGAAAGCACAACGAGGTGCACGCATAAAGTGTCGATACATTTAAAATTGTATTAATCCCAAAAACATCAAAACCTATAATTATAATGTAATAGGTAAATTTACAATGTTACCGGTTTAAATATACCTGTTTAGTTAGAAAATATGTCAATATAAGCGCTACCTAATATATTATTGTACTTGATAATATTTCCGGTTAAATGATATAACATAACCGGTCTAAATTTTAACCGGTCACTTGTTTAACAGGTCACGCCGTTTTTTAGCCGTTTTTAGACGCTGCACAACAGAAGTTCCCTAGAAAATTATAAGGTAATTTTACCTAAAAATCACGTAACATTTAAATATTACATGTCAGACAACCTTTTTCCAAATATTACTAAGCTACCACCCTTTCTGACAAATTGAGAATCATGAGGCGCGCCTTTATAGGGTTTTATTCGAGCTGGTGCCACAGTGTTAAACCCCATATCATGAAGTGCACATTTATTAAGAATCAGACAAGTGGCAGAAGGCACAAATCATAATATGCGCCTTACATTTAAATCTCAACCATCCCACCTTAAATACCGCTCGGCCCCCTCCCCGTCCCTCTTTCTTATAAATACCCCCTCATGTAACACTCATACCACAAAAAAAACACTATATTTTTTCTTTCTATATATAGTTCTATCAAGTTTTAAGTATAGTTATCATTTTTAGAAACTAAATTTTATTATATTATAATCATTTAATACTTTATTATTTTATTATATTTTATTATACTATTTTTTATTGCTTTTTACAATATAAAATGGCAGGTGGGTTGTTGCGTTTAGATGAGAATCATATATCGAGTCATTTTGCCGATATGATAATAATTTTAATTTTTGTTATTTTATCTATTATTAATGTTTTATTCATTTATTTTTTAGTATTAGTTTATATTTTAATTTGTATACTATTTATTTAATTAGGTGAATGATCATATATTATATCCATTTATTCGTAACGCTAAATTAGAGATACTAAGTTATGTCTGGTCGTATTTAGCTGAGGCTGAATTCGGTTACATTGCGAAATATGAAAGGCACTGTAACCATTAATCAAATCCTATTTCTACACTGATTAAGAGGTGGAGACCAGAGACACACATATTCTATCTTTCCGTGTGGGGAGTGCACTATTACGCTAGAGGATGTTTCCTTACATTTGGGGCTTTCGGTAGATAGGGATGTTATTTCTGGTGTGGCGGATGGTGATTGGCATTCCTTGTACGAGGAGTATTTTGGAGGTATCCTGCCTAGTTTCAACGGTGGTCAAATATCGTTATCACGGTTGGCTAAAAATTTTCGACGGTTGAGTGGCGACTGTTTCGAGGATCAGACTCAAATATTCACTCGGGCTTGCATATTGCAACTCATAGGAGGGATCTTGATGCCCGATAAATCTCGCAACCAAGTTCATTGTATATGGTTGCGTCATCTCGCATATTTTCGAGTTGTCAACTCATTCATTTGAGGCTCCGCGGTTTTAACATCTCTGTATAGAGAAATGTGTCAAGCAACTAATTATCAAAAAAATTCTATCAGCAGATATCTCCTACTTCTGCAATCATGGACGTGGTATCGCCTGCCCTTTTTATATACAGTCGTGAAAAACACGTTAGTCTTCCCGTTATTGTTGAGGTAATTTCAATACTGAGTTTGTATATAAATATTTTTTTTGAGTATATAATGAATTTTGTTTTACACTGAATAGGTGGTCATCTATAAGGAAATATAATTGTGATATACCAGATGAATTGGAAGAAATTCGGTTGCTCATTGATCAAAAGGTTGGTACAGAGGTGTGTATTTAAATTTCATTATTTTACCTTTATTTATCGTTATATAATTAGAATATTATTTTTATAAGGATTATATATATTTGTTTTAGTTTCAATTGGCTCTTTATTCTACTGAAGAAATGAGGCGTTGCATCTCATCTCATTTTAGTGGCCCATTAGATGTATGGATGGTGGTGGTCCCTTTGATATGTTATGCTATTGTCGAGTGGCATCATATTGATGGCGTGCTCCGCCAATTTGGTTTCGTACAATCTATTCCTGAAGCACCTAGGAATCTCGACAATATGCATAACATCGATAGACAGAGCCAAAAAGAAGTCAATTGGCTGATGAAGCACATCGAGTGGGTAATGATCTGGGAGGATCGACATGGAAACATTCCCCGTAGGGGTCAATTTATATGGATCATTATTCAATTGTGGATGACTATTATCAGTGGTTTAACACGAACGGAAAAGTGTTCATATTTTTCAAAGAACCACGAGGTGAGAGCATTCATCGGCATCAAGAAAAACGTCCACCGTAACAACATCATCGTCCTCCAACTTATGGATGTAGAGCAAGCGCTTCCGACTCGTCCTCAACTGCAACACTGGAGCCATCACAACATCCACCGGTTTATATTCCGCAAGCATTTTAGATTCCACTGCAATCACAAATGGCATCGCAGTCGTTTTCGATGCCACCGTAACCATTTCAGATGCCACCGCAACCATTTCAGATGCCACTACCGCAGGTTTTATGATACCTTCTGGCGGATATACTCATATGCTTATAGATCTAACGTGGTCTTCATATGCTGCTTATTTGGCGAGTGATGCTTTACCAGAGATACAAACACCTCTGGTTTAATTTTCACATTTATCAATGTCGATGTTTTCGTTGTTTTTATAGTTTTCAATGAGCAGTGGGATGATTAGTCATACACCTTCAGTGTCCTTATTGTATGGAGGTACTATATCGTCATTCGTCCCTCATCAACAAAATGTAGATGCTACTGCTGCTATTATTGTTGCTGCTGCTGATGATGATGAGAGTGAGGAGGAAAAACAACTTATACGAAGAAATCATCATCGCAATAGACAGTCACCGCCCTGTGGAACACATTCAAGATGCAGACATCGATAGACTTATTTTTATTTATTTTGTTTCTTAATGTTTTTATTTAATTATAAACTTTTTTTTATTTTGTTTCTTAATGTTTTTATTTAATTATGGACTCCTTATTTATTTTGTTTCTTAATATTTTTATTATTTAATTATGAACTTTTTATTTATTTTGTTTCTTAATGTTTTTATTATTTAATTATGATTTTTTTTATTTTATTTCTTAATATTTTTATTATTTAATTGTTTTAATTGAAACGTTTGTATTTAATGTTTATATTTAATTATTTTTATTATTTAGTTTGTAATGTTTTTATTTAATTTTTAATTGAGTAACACATTAATTAAAAGTAAACAAAAATGAAATAACACAAACTGAGGCTTCATAAACAACAATTACATTGTCACAACATCAACAATTACGTGATGATAAAAGAAATGAACATTTTTTCTATTATGGCATAGGTTTCTATAATGCCCATATCTTTTGTTTTCTTTGGACGTCTCTCGAATATCCATATCAAAATGAATTCAAGTGGAATTTGGACGACTTGTCTCCCTTAATAAGAACGGATATGGTACAATCGGAAGCCAATTCTGAACCTCATATGGGTCTTTCTCATTACCTATGGGGGAACTCAAATTTGTATACCTTAAATACTTTAGAAAGTCGGTATATAGGATCCACAAAACGATTATAGTCTTGACGGGTATAAGAATAAGCTACTATGACATGGTAACATGGATATTTCAGAGCTTGAAAAAACCCATAGTCACACCATCAGTCTTGTAGATTAACTCTGAACGAGTTAGCTTCAATCCCATGAAGTGATCATGGCATTTTTGTGACACAAAATAATTCATGGGTTTGAGAGAAGCTTGTTACAGACATTCTATTTGATGCAATAATTCTTTTTTATAGATCTGCAACTAATCTTGGGTGATAAGTATGGTCGTTTTGCATCCAAGTTAGAGCTTGTCCCCCGAGCTTTGCAAAAAGTGCTCCCAAACGAAAAAAATTCGTTTTAACCAAAGATGTTACTGGTAAATGGTGAGCCCCCTTTAAGGTTAAATTGGTAGCCTCATCCAAGTTGGACGTCATATGTCCATATCTATATCCATCATCATATGTATTTGTCCATATTTTTTTGTTGATGAGGTTGATGTAATTATACCCTTGTTCATTTTTTCCTTGCAAATCTTGAAGCATGGACTCAAATATTTGAGGTAATAGTTCATAACCTAAGTGTCAAATGTAGTACTTACTGTTAAATTCCAATAAAAAATGAAAATGATTGAGAAATAAAATTAGACATTGTGACATACCTATGCACACAAGTAATTGGTGCTCATCATTCTTCTTCAACTTTTCAACTTTCCAAGATAATTTGTAGTAATACCTATGTCGGATACAATGCCAATGTTGGACATAGGGTGGTTGCCACATTGGACACAAAGACTCCATTGTTGTTTTGATCCCAGCTCCGCGATTTGAAATGATAGATTTTCCCCCTCGTGACAACATGTAAGCGTAAGTTTTTGAGAAAAAAGCTCAAGAATATGTATATTCTCCTTCAACAAGGGTAAAAACAACTGGAAGAATGTTCCGATTACCATCTTGGACAACTTCCAATAACAAAACTTGTTTTTATTTTCCATACAAGAATGTCCCCATCAATTTGAATCACAAGCTTGCAGTATTTCACAACATTAATGCACTGTGGGTAAGTCCAAAAAATCCAGTAGAATTGGCATCGATAGCAAAGCACTCGATTATTTTGGTATGCATGTCAAGTTTTAAATTCCACTATTGTCCCAGGATTCAGTCTGCACACTACCCTAAACCAACTTGATAGTTCATTGTAAGATGAATCCCACTCACCATGAAGTTTTTTAATGGTATTCTACTTTGCCTTCCATGATTTCCTGTATGAGACGATGTATCCATATTGAGATTGTATAGCTGAAATCAACACCATAATAGCTATATGGGAGTTTACTTTGACCATGGGCATGATGGCTTGGCAGATAATATCAGAGTCCAAGTTGGGATGGTCATGGTTGATCCCTCTAGCACAACATGTATGAGAACTTTTGTATATTGTTAGTTCTCATATGTTATTTTTCCTCTTCCTCTTCGATACACAAACCATCCAGTTGTATCCATTATCACGTTGGACACAGTAGCAAATATATTTTTCGGTGGTGGATTAGTCGACTCTAGAGTGAACAGAATTATGAATGTTGTAATTCTTAACTACAATCAAAGCTTATTCTTTTGATGAAAACTTCATTCTGATATATATTTCACCATCATTGACTGATGAGTTAAATCCATAGTACCAACATTATGCACATCCGTAAATTCTGGCTTGTACATTGCACCATAGTCAGCTTCATACATGTGTATTAGAAATTCTGTGTGTAATGTATTTGTGGGAACTTCATCTACATAATCATCATCAGAGTTCATGTTAAACTGTGGTGATTCCGGCTCTATAAATAGTTTGGTCTCAGCACAATCCGTACCTGGCTCACAAAAAGCTTATTTTAGTGAAGATGATGGTTCCTCTATGATGCCAATATTTAGGTCGAACAAGCTAGTAGTTGAATGTCTTCCCTTTGAACTTGAAGGGCATCGTGTCATATGAGTTTTGAACTGAGTGTTGTGTTATAGGTATCTCCATATTAAGGTTGAAGAAGCTCGTAGTTACTGGAGCTTGTAGGAATCGTGTCAAATGGGTAATGAATAGATTGATGTGTCAAGGGCATCTCGATATTCATGTCAAAGAAATTGGTAGATGAATGCATTCTCCTTAAACTGAAAGCGATGTTGCCATACAGATTGTTCGTGGAGCCACCTCGGTGGAGATATTAACAATTTGATGATGAATGTCTCCCGATTAAAATTGTAATACCCCAAATTTTGACTAGTGACTAAAATGTAAATTTTTAAAGTTTAGTGACCAAAGTATAAATTAGGATAAATTCAAGGAACTAAGTGGTATTTTTTCCAAAAATATTTTCTATTTCATAAATGGATAGTTTACTCTTGAGAATGGGGTTTTATGGAAAACATATTTTTAATATGGGATTTGTGTTAAAAATTATAAAGTGAAAAAGTTTGGTATTGAAATCGGATTATCAAATCGAATCGTAATTTTACAAAAATTTGAAGGATGTTAGAAAATGGTTGGAAATTTTATTTGCACATTTTATATCAAAGAAATTTAGCTCATATCAGCATAATTTTTTTAGATTTTATGAACAGTGGAATTTCAGTGACTAAAAATACAATTTTTGAAATTACATGGCCAAAATAGAAAGTCAAAGCGAAGTTGATTTATCTTTGACTAAAGAATATTTTAATTGAAGATAGTGCAATGGAATTTGGTAATTATCAAGGTTCATTAATGGTAAAAATGGAATTTCTTAAGAATTGAATTTTAAATTCAATTTAATTAGTTAAATGTCAAGTGTATTAATTAATAAATATTATAATTATCAAGAGATGAAGCATATTTTCCTCCTCATGGCCGAAAATACCAAGCTTATTAAGGTAAGATTTTATTTTTGATTTTTGAAGCCATATACTTGATTTTTGGATTAAGCTATTAGATAGAGAATTAATATACATGAAATTCTCTATCATTTGGTACCAATATTTCATGGTAAGGATGCTTATATGTTGAGATTGAAAGTTAGGGTTTATGTAGGGTTTTTGGAGTTTGAAGAATTGATGAAAGGTTATTATGTTTTTGGGGTTGGAAATTAATTTTCAAGCATGTGTGATGTTTAAAATTAAGTGTGGAGTGATTTAAAGCATTTGAACTAATTATGGTTTTACCGAATGATTGAATTTTGGTTTAATTTGATGTTGTTATGGTTAGAATAGCATGAATTCAATCTAAGGAAGTTGAATTCATGCTTGAAATTGAATGAAAAGCTAGCCTTAAGATTAAGGTGATATTCGACCATTAGGGAAAAATTGGGGGAAAATATTGAAAAAGTTCTTATGGTTTAGAAATGATATTAGAAGTGTTTTATGTATTTTGGAGATCAATTTGGATCCATTTGGAAGCTTTAGCTAGTAAAAAGGGCTAATATACAAGTTTTGAGAATTGAGGGATATTATTGCAAGAATGTAATATTTGAAGGATTCAATGCTGATTTTTTATGGTTAAAATGTTAGAAATATAAGTTAGAAAGTTGATTGGAACCAAATTGCAAGTTTGGTAAAATTGAGGATAGAATTCGAAAAGTCTCAATATTATAAGGACTTGATTTCAAGTTTATTAAACGTGGAAGTATCATTTGGGTAAAATATTGTAAAGCTTGAAATTTTATTTAGTAGGTTGATTTTTGTGTTTAATTATTAAATTGAGATTTAATTGCAAGTTTATCAAGTTGTATGGTTGAATTTGGAAAGTCTAAGAAAGTTTAGGATGAAATTTCAAGCTTATGAATGTTAAAGATATAACATGAATTAACATTGCATAAGGTGATATGTTACTACTGGTTAAATGCATGACTATGTATGTTCATGTTGATTAGATATATGATGATTCCTGTACATTCTGATAATATATGATTGCATGTTTCATTATTGCATTATTGCAATATATGTCTCACTAAGTCTGTGATTTAGCGTGTGGGTGTTTCACACATAGGTTCAAAGAATCAATAAGATCCAAGCTAGGACAAGTCGGCAAGATAATATATATCAACTGAAGATCGGATCAGAATTGATTTAAGCTATATGTACTTTTGTTATATGTTATTTTGTTGGCATGTAAATGAAAGCTTAAATCAAATATGCTTTGATCAGTTTTGTAAACCTTTTAATTGTATTTATGTAAATTATTCAGTTTTATTTTAATGTAAGTTTGAATTTTCATCTATCTTGTAAAAGAAATGGATTTGAAAAGTCAATATGACACCTCAGATTCGTATCTGAGTCAGATACGGGTTGGGGGTGTTACATAGCCCATCATCATAGCATCAAACATAGATAGCAACAATGTGGCATACAATTTGAATGTGGCATACAATTGCATATCAGAGTCTGAATTTTGATTATGAGCATTAAACATCATAGCAACATCATCATCGCTGGAGAATTTGAATGTTATATAAGTTAACAAAAATAGTGCAGTTGGAAATCTATACTGAAGTGAGGACATTCTTCTAGTACTTCCAATATGAACCCCTTCCTTGAAATTTTAGTGATTAGCTCCTCAAGAGTGATGTTTCTCTTGAAGGATATTCTGACTGAATGATTTGATGTGAAGACAACTTCATTTTCATCTTCTCGTATTTCTTTATCATAGAAAACAATAGTTGAAATACGTCTCATTTTGAGTGTTTGAGAGTTTGAAAGATTGAGTCATATATCTGCAAAAAATAATATATGAATTACACCTAATTAAATAAAATTGTATACAAATTAAAATATAATGCTAAAAAATAAAAAAAACACAATAATTTAAATAACATAATTTAATATTGTTACCATATCGAAAAAATGTATCGAGATATGATCATGCCTTCCATTTTATAACCACAAAATATAATACAAAATAATTAATACAATAAAATTTGGTCAAATAATTAAATATAAAATAAATATAATATAATAAAAAATAATTTTTCCTTCTAAAAACTATAACAAAATCTACTTAGCTTGATAGAAGGAATAACGTGAAAGTAAATTTGGTGTGGTTTGATGTTTGCATTCAGGATATTTATAGGGGATGGGGATGGGTGACCGAGAGAGTTAATTCAGGTAATAATGGAGTGCATAATAATTCGTGAATAATAGAAGGTGCGCATCATGATTCGCGCCATCCCTTCATGTGTCAGAGCGAAGGCGCATTTAATGATCAGCGCCTTCGCTACGTGACGCCAGCTCGAACAAAACCTTGCGAAGGCGCGCTTTTTTCCCGTGACGTCAACTCAAACAAAACCCTGCAAAAACGTGCCTCATGAACTGAGCTTTGTTAGAAAGACTACTAGATCGATAATATTTGAAGAAAGAGTATCTAACACGTAATATTTCGTTGTTAGAGTGTTATTTGAGTAAAATTGCCAAATTATAATCAGTGAGATAACAATGATCGATCAATAATTTTAGTGTAAAAAAATTATCAGAAGAATTAATTCCAAGGAAATATTATATTATCCTAAATTTATTCATTATAGTAAACTATTTATTAATGAATAAAATGGAATTTGAACGACTAGTATAGTTCAAGTGATTGCGAGGATGAGGAGAGAAAAAATCAATTTTACTGGAAAAAATTATTTTAAGTCAAATTGATTTTAGATTAACTCAACTTAAAATTTTATAAATTTGATTTGGCTCAAAAAAAATAATTTAAATTCGAGTCGAATTATAAGATATAACTTGAATAATTCAAAAATTTTAATAATTAGTGAAGATTTTTAAATTCGAGTCAAATCTCTTAACTTTATATAATATGTCTATATAAGACTGAGCAACAAAATTGAAAGAAAAAAAACCATCCAAACGGAATTATATGACTCAATTTGGTTCAAAATTTTAATTTTACTGTTCCGTTTCAGTTTCGTGTTTTTAATATTTTCAGTGTACTCATCGTACTGGTATTTTAACTTGCATTTAGTTTATTTTTGACGTGGTTATATATAATTTCATGCTATTTTGGTTGGTCTATATTTGAATAAATTATATTTCTATAGTTGTTTTATATGTTCTATTTAGTTTTTATTTTGAAATAATTGTTTACATAGTTTTTGTGCAAGTGAAAATAGTGTCAATGCGAGGATCAATAACCTTTCAAATTTTGAAAAATTTCATTTCATTACAAAAAAATTATATGCACACAATAAAAACATTTTAAGGTTTAATATCAAAAAGTAATCAAACTATATATTTTTCTATTGTTTCGGTATTTGAAATGTTTTTTTATCAGTATAAATGTCTAACGTTACAAACATTATTATTTTGAGTATCTTGATCATAACAACAGTTAAAAATACCGTTATCTGACAAGTGTTGTATTTATATTTTTTAAAAATATTTAAAAAAACTTAAAAATTACAAAAAGACTCAAATTTCTTTCAAATTATAAAATCAAAATTTTAAAATCTCTAATTTTAATTATCATTTTCAAATATCTTTGGTTGTTGCCTCTATCGTCGTCTATCTACTGACTGACCATCATCTTTATCTTCATTCTAATTCTTAAATATATAAATTCCTAACCCTAATTTAATAGGTGGGAGATTTAATAAGAATTTATATTATGAGAGATTAGTACGAAAGGAAAGAGAATTTGAGATTATTAGGGAGATATTTGTGCATATTAGAAGAAAATTTGAGATTATTAGGAGAGGCATTTATGCATGGAGGGAGGGGACTATGAGTAGGGATGGGCATAGACCCGAACCCGATAGCTTTTGATCCGATATTATCTGATCAGGTCGAATTTTTAAAGGTGATGTTTGGATCGGGTTGGATTCGGGTTTATGGTGAAAATTTCTGACCTGACCGACCCAAAAAAATAATTTTACCTTATATATTTTAGAAGAATTACAATAATACCCCTCTATATATTATTTTTTAAGTTAAATCATCATTTTTATTGAATAAAAATAATTTTTTTTTATTATTTATGGTTGGATAGGATGAGTTCGGATTTTATCTCAAAAAATGGGTCGGGTTCGGGTCGAATGAATGATATATATTTTCGGGTCGGGTCAGTCGACTGAAGGATATAAAATTTTCAAGCCAGATCGAGTTGGCCCAAACCTAACCCATGCCCATCCCTAACTATAACGAGGAGTAAAGACGACGAGAATGAGAAATTAAAGTTGAAATATAGTTTTTTAAATATTTTTTTACTTTTTAAAATAAAACTTTTTAAAAAAATCATAACATATCACCTAATATTTTTTTAAAACTTTATTACGTTCAAAATATTTAAAATGATAATATTCATAATGTTAGTCACATACATTAATAAAAAAAGTGTTTATGCATCTAAATAGAAAAAGTTGTATAGTTTAAGCACTTTTATGTAATTAAGTCATATTTTAAATAATTAGTTTTTTGAGGTTAAATACAAAATTAATCCCTACTGTATGATGTTAGTTTGTTGGATCCCTTAACTATTAAAAGTTATAAAATAATTGTTTGATTATTCATATATTTCAAACATTATCTTTTTTGTTAAAAGATCAATGACAATATGAGTTGGCATTAACCTATTGACTTAGATATGATAAAATTATATTTTATGTCTACAAGCACCACCATTACTTTAAATATTGGTTCGCTGACATAATACAAACGAATACTCGATCTATAAAACACAACTGAAATAATTCTAGATTAAATTTTAATGAAAAATAATAAATTTAAAACATATAAATAATTATATGACTATTTTATAATTTTTAATAATAAAAAATAAATAAAATAACATGAGAGACCATATATATTTGACTCTGTCCAGAAAAGGAAAGGAAAAAATTTAAGAAGAAAAAAAAAGGAAAACAGGCTATTCGAGAGGGTGCGCATATTGAACTTAATGCGCACACTGGCGCACAATAGAACAGATGGAAACAAACTTCTCTTTGTCTTCACCGTTTCTGATTTCCCCGCGAGACCAGAAACACACAATTTTCATTTCCATTCCCCAAAACTCCATTCCTTCCACCGATCACTTCCTATAGTTCCTCCTCTGCATCCCAGTATGGCTCCAGCCACCATCATCAGCCCCCGCCGCCGAACCGAGGCACCTCGACGGCTTCCATCGCCTTCTTCGCCTCCGAGGAAGCTGAGACCCATATCCGAGATATTGAAGCGTGCGAAATACGCGGTGGTGGAGCGAGCTGAATACAGTGACATCTTCTGTGAACAATGCGGCTCCGGCGAACGTCCCGAAGAGCTCCTCCTTTGTGATAAATGCGATAAGGGCTTCCACATGAAATGCCTTAGACCCATTGTGGTTCGTATTCCTATTGGATCCTGGCTTTGCCCCAAATGCTCTGGTCAGAAGCCAATAAGAAGTAGGGATTTTTTTTTAAAATTTAGTTGTTTTGTTGCATTTTTCAATTCCCCCCCCAGTTTTTATTATAAATTTTGTTTTTAAAAGGATTTTCGCAGAAGAAGATAATTGATTTCTTCAAGATTCAGAAGACTGGTGATGGGAAAAAGAAATGTAGTCGAATCAAGGTAAAAAAATGTGCAATCTTGTATTATATTCGTCTTTTTTTTTTCGCGTTTCCTGTTGATTTGAGAATGACTACTATAATTGAAATTCGTTCATAAAATTCTCACATCGTCTCAGGGTTCATGCAAAATTTGAGTTTGAAAATTAGTATAATCTTTCAGTTTAAGGGAAGGGAGAAATTTGCTGAAAATTAAGATAGATTAATGGTAAAAAAATCTAGGACTTTTCAGGCATCTTGTTTTAATGGAAAAGTAATAACATTTTTAACTTGTTCATATTTCTATAATGTAATCGAAGTTCCCCGTGAGAGGTGAAAAATAATTGTAATTGTTAATTAAAAGCAGTTTGGTGCTAGTGCTCATACACCTTATACTAAAAAGCCCCAAAAACCTGAATGACTATGATCTCATGTTTCCACAAGTTGATGAATTAGATCTTTTATCCCACCTTTGCAATGTACTGTTTTCATGTTTAAATTATCATTTGATATATTGAATGCTTCGTGTGAGAAGCACTCATACATCCTTCATGCCTGCATATCTGTCTAAGTTAGAATATGTGATAACATTCTGCATATATGAATATGTCTTATCGAAAGATGGTGTAAAATATCACCTAGTTTCGATAAGATGCTTATTGAATGCCAGACATGGCTATTGGCTAGTTGCAAAGCATCACTACTTTTTCCATATTTCATTAATTTTACAGATTGCAAATGTATAAAGCATATAAAAGCAATTTTGAGAGGGTATATGACTATATTTTGGTTGAAATACTTATAAGGCCCCCGACCCTGTCAATTTTAAGATTAGGCCATTTCTTAACCACCCCTCCCCCCAGGGTGTTTTTACTCCAGTTCCGATCCTGCGCATGGGCCTTTTTATACACATCCTACTTGCATCCGGCACAGTGTGTGTGAGACCATGTTGCTAAATGATGGCCATCATCTATCCCTAGTTGACGAATATAAACTGATTTCCTTGTTTCTTCTTGCTGGACTTCTAGATACCCGAAAGCGTCGCAGGCGTTCTGTATCACTGGTGTTGCTAAAGAAACGAAGGAGACTCTTGCCATTTATACCATCTGAAGATCCTAATCAACGTTTGAGACAAATGGGCACCCTTGCTTCTGCTTTAACAGCAATGCAGATGAAATTTAGTGATGAACTAACCTACTCTTCTAGCATGGCCCCTAGATCAGCTAATCAGGCCAAGTTTGAAGATGGTGGCATGCAGGTTTGAATTTCATTAATTGTTTCATTTAGAAGTTCTAATTCTATTACGTTTTAGCTATGTTTATGCTGTTCTTTCAGGTTCTTTCGAAGGAAGATATGGAGACCCTGGAACTATGTAGAGCAATGAGTAGGAGAGGCGAATGTCCTCCCTTTATAGTAGTTTTTGATTCATGTGAAGGGTACCTTTAGCTTGAGATTGCGCTGCTGCAGTTATATTGCTTAACTGCATATTTAATATATTTTATTGTTCTGTGGTGCAGTTATACTGTAGAAACAGATGCCCAGATAAAGGATATGACCTTCATTGCAGAATACACAGGAGATGTGGATTACATTAGAAACCGAGAAAATGATGATTGCGATAGCATGATGACCCTTCTTTTAGCAACAAACCCATGTGAAAGTCTAGTAATCTGCCCTGATAAACGTGGAAACATTGCTCGCTTTATCAACGGCATTAACAATCATACCCCGTAAGCCTGTATAACCTATGTCATTGGTGTCAAATAGTGTCTCAGTTAAAATCATATTACTCAACTTCTGTTCTACTTAAGCTCTCATTGTGTAGCTTTTACAGCCTATTTTGTCTACTCATCTTCATGAGTTACAGAATAGCATTGTCCCTGATCAACCATGCTTATGACATTTATTTTTCGCGTAAGATTTGCTTTGGGCTTAACGCTTGAGCATTTCTCTATTCTTGTTTGTAGAGGACTGGATATACAAAAGAGGCCTCTGGTTTTCTGTTGGGATTTCATCCCTTGGGGTCTCTTGGTCGGGTTTCATATCCCCTTATGGTCTCTTGTGGGTGTTATACTCTAGGTTGATTAAAACATGTACAATTATGTGCAGGGAAGGTAAGAAGAAGCAGAACTGCAAATGTGTGAGGTACGGTGTGAATGGTGAATGTCGGGTCCTTTTGGTTGCTACTCGAGATATTGCTAAGGGAGAGAGGCTTTATTATGATTATAATGGATATGAGCATGAATACCCTACTCATCATTTTGTCTGAAGTTGGTAACAATCCTATAACCGAGCCGGAATGCAATTTTTTATCCTTATACATCTCACCTGCTTTTCTTTTCCTTTTCCTTTTCACAGCTTATTCATTGTTGGTGCAGCAGAGTCGAGAGAAATCTCATTGCATTGGCCATTTTTCTTAATGTAATTTATGATGTAAAAACTGGTCCATTTTTTCAGCCATTTGCTAAAGACAGCGTGGCTTAATTTTTTCAGCCATGGACTGCTATAGATCATCTTTCATACTCTATATATCCTTTCTCTTCTTTTGGCTACAAAGAATAATAGTTTCCAGTTATAGTCACCATTATAGTGGACAACCCATGTATCTTCCCATTATAAAGAAAAACACAAGCAATCAAAACATAATCAAATTACAAAATAGGGTATGCTAATACGATTTGCTGTCAACATCCATTGAGCGTAAGCTATTCAGGTTTGGGGGCATTGGGCTCATGGAAGACACGACGACAATAAGTCGAAAACAGCATCTCAATCAAGAGAGGGAACTGTAACAACGTAAGATAGCAATGGGAATGGTTGAAAGAACGATGAACGGGATCGAGACCCAAGCCAGTCTTGCTTGGAGGGTGATGAAAATGGCGGAGCCAAAGGAAATCATCATGGTCACAATGGAGAAGAAGAGGGTAAAGAGGCCAAGTATGGATTTAGCAGGAAAGGATTGAAGGAAGTCGTTCTTGGCGTAGTGTGACGTTAAAACTCCCAAGAAAACCAGCACGGAAGTGGATGAAGCAAAAAGGGAGATGGAGTTGGCGATGATGAACACCAGAAACGCATTTGATTTTAGGAAGATTGTGAACATGACAGCTGCGATGAGAGTGGCTACCACCATGCAAGACGCGGCGTTATTCTTCATCCATCTCTCCCCTTCTTTCATCAGCTCCTCGTGCTCGTAAGAAAATAATGACGCTGGTGTCCTATTGTTTTCGTTCAATTCTTCCTCGAATTTCGGGGGTAGAATCTTCCTCAACTCCTGATCAACGTTAACCAATAACATGCCATGTAAAATCACATATTGAGTAATGTAAATAGTGGGATAATTTATAGGAATGGTGGAAGCGTTTAGTTATTATTTGACAATTTTATTTTTATAATACTATTGATAATCTCTTCCTAATAAGAACATACAAACTGATTATTTCAGTTTTACTTCCTCATTTCAGGTGTATGTAGGGACGGAGTCAGGATTCCAATTCAAGGGGAAAAAGTATAATTAATCATAAAAAAAATAAAGGGAGCAAAGTATAATTAACCATAGAAAATGAGGGGACAAAATCAAAATAAACTAAAATTTGGAGTCCTAATTTAATATTTTCTCATATGTTGTTTTAATAATAAAAAATGAGGGGTAGTGGTCCCCGAGACAAAGGATAGTTCTGTCCCTGGGTGTACGAAGTTTAGAATGCTTTGTTAACATTAGGGGCGT
Organism: Hibiscus syriacus; assembly: GCF_006381635.1. Classification (NCBI taxonomy): domain Eukaryota; kingdom Viridiplantae; phylum Streptophyta; class Magnoliopsida; order Malvales; family Malvaceae; genus Hibiscus; species Hibiscus syriacus. The sequence continues at coordinate 31,561 of NW_024062360.1, forward strand.
TGAGTAGTGTAAATGATGGGATAATTTATGAGAGTCGTTGAGGTGAATAGTTGTTATTTGAAAAATTTTATTCCTACACTACTCTTATAAAAGTATAATCTCTCTCCTAACAAGAAGACACAAATTGATGATATTGGTTTCACTTGTGCGAAGCTTGGAAAACGTATTAATAATATTGGGGGCAGCGTCTACTCTTAGGATTACACTAATCTGGACCAAATTAATTTTTAGCACGACACAATAAATCTTATTTTCTTTGACTACTCTGATTAATGCTAACGCAACAGTAGCATTTTCTAACCAACAATACCAAGAATAGAGTCAGAGAGGTTTAATTAGGAAAAGAACATACGCACCTCAAACCATTGAAGCTCCCTTTGCATTTGCAGAGCAGCACCAGAGATATGATCAAGTCGGGAAGGAGGAGACAACTTGGCAGCAAGATGCAATAAATTATTACGAAAAATATCATGTTGAAGCAACGCCACACGCTGCTTTGAACCCAATCTAAGCACATGAGCGAAGATGCTCTCTTGGCGTAGGACAATTGCATTTGCAAAAAGGGTTCGACCCTTTTCATCTTTCCTCCATATGATTTCTGGGTAGAGTTTCATTATTTCTTCGATGAATTCAATCATGCCATGCTTGATTGCATCATAGATTGCCTTATCCAATCCAAACATTTCCAGTTGCTTCTTGTTTAGCCTTGGGATCTCTTTGAATATGCATCTTATGTGCTCCACGGCTTGATCGTGTGATAATTTTGCATCATGAATTTTCTTAATATCAGGCACTGCATTATAATTGCACATGCTTACCGGTTAAAATGGAGAAAACGCGAGCAAAACTCGACTTCATTCGAAAAATCAATATTTTCGAATTGTTTAAAAAAATTCGACTCGAATTTTTTTTAAAATTTGAATCGAGTTATAAAATAGAACTCGAATTCTAATTCAAATAACTCGAAAGAATATATATATATATATATATATAACCATTTAAATTAGAATCAAATAATGCCATAACATTATAAATATTTATAATTAAATTTAGGGTTTGATACCACCAAACTTTAGGTATTGTATCGCTTATAGCACTGAATTTTGATTTTCGTTTCAATTATACCACCGGACTGTTAAATCGTTCAGGGCATGATGATGTGACTAAAAGTTGCAGACATTAACCCACGATTATCTAAGTGACTGACGATGTCGTTTTGATCATTTTATTAATGGTTTAACGGCTCAGTGGTATAATTGAAACAAAAATCAAAGTTCAGTGTTATAATTGACAAAATTGAAAGTTCAATGGTATAATTCCCACAGTTCAGTGGTATTTGGTGTAGTTTACCCTTAAGTATAAATAGAAACTCGAATAACTCCTAATTTTTTTTTAAAAAAACAATTGAGTTATAAAATAGGACTCGTCAACTCGTATAACTTAAAAAATTGAGTCGACCCGACTAGATCGAACGTTAATTTTTAGGGGGGAAATGCAGAAATAAAGGAGATGATGTGCATACCAAGCCATTTTATAAGGTTCCGAATAAATATGATGAGAACACAATGGGTTTTGGCTCGACTTGCATTGGCATTGCTCTCTAAATCTCCCTCTGATTCACCACTGCCTTCAATTTCACTTTCTGATATGTTTATACCTGCAGATCGCAGAAACCTTTCTCAACAGTCATAGCTTTTGGATTGTATAGTTCAATGTTCGAAAAGACAATGTTATTAAACTCACATGTGTCGTAGTCCAACGTTTCCAGAAAACGAAGCTCTTGCCACTCATGAAAACCGAGGGTTGATGAGCCAACAACTTAATGGCGTAATTTCTGTTTATATCTTCTGTAACTCCAAGCAGTGGATATTTTTTCACCAAATGTATGACTACATCTACGTACACTCCATAATTAATTAATGTTGTATATATATGGACTAAGTCGTATTTACACCATAAAACTTTTTTAGTTATACACAGTTGGGTAAAGTACATAAATGATCCTCGGTTATAGGGTGTTGTTTTATTAAATTCACCGACTATTAAAAATTATTGAATTATCTCTTAACTATAGGCCATTGCTTTGTTGAATCCATCGACTATTAAAAGTTACAAAATAATCATATGACTATTCATATATTTTTAAACATGTATTTTTCCGTTAAAAATTGATGACCTTTTTGTATTCTACATCAACCTGCTGATTGAGATATGATAAAATATGATCCCGGAATCTTAAATGACTATACAACTCAAACGGTTTTAAGATCAGATTTTATTATATCTCAATCAGCAGGTTAACGTCCAGTTTAGACGACCATAAAATTTTTAACATGAAATGATGAGTTTGGAATATATAAATAATTGGATGGTCGTTTTGTAAATTTTAACATTCAAGGACTAAAGAGAACAACACATTTTGTAACTTTGAACAATAAAAAAATAACATCCTATTACCAAGGGATCATTTGTACACTTTACCCAATACAGATCCTAATGAGTGTTAAATACAAGATTAACAGAAATAAATGAAAAACATTAGTCGAAGGGAAAAAAACATATCATAATTGAACTCAAAATATGTTTATAGAACTCACCAAAAATGCCATCAACGATGAGGGAATTGAGAAGCGTGGCGCCACTTCGATCATCACTTTCTGGTTTGAATACTTCTATTGGAGTTTTGTGGTGAAGATGGCGAACCATTTCTTTAGCACTGAACAAGGACGCCACGACCACGGGGATGGCCCCGTGCCTGTTCTTGAGCGTCAGAAGATTGTCGTTTTTCTTCATCACCTTCACCATATGGAAGCATTCGTTGATGATAGCGATGGAGAAGGTTGTCTCCCCTATTTTATTTTTGATTTCGAGATCATCTTTTTCCATCTTCTCCACCAGTAACTCCACAATCTCTTTTTTTTTCGGCAAGAAACTCCACGTAAAGGGCGGTGTCGTCTTTCAATGTAATCTTTTCTCTAACGACATCGGGTGTCAGAGTTATGATCACATGCATATGAGTGCATGGATGAGATTTTATGTTATTGTATAGTTACAAGTTGTTAGTTTGTTATGAGTTAGTTACATTTCTCATGTATAAATAGATACTCTCTAGCTCAAGAGAGATCATGCATTTGTTAATGAAATTGCAGAGAGTTCTATCTTTCATTTGTTCATTTCTCTGTTTTCTTGAGATAACTCAAATGCTATCTTTTTGGTGCTCATTCCAGTGAAAAGATCTCTTCTCTCCGGCAAAATCTTCATTCTCAACGCAAGTCTAGATTGACTATAAGAGAATACATTGTTAAGGTCAAGTCTATTTGTGACTTGTTGAATGCCGTCGGGAGTGTGGTTACTGAACAAGAACATGTTAGTGTGGTGTTGGCTGGATTATCAATGGAGTTTGAATCCATCATTGCAATTACGTCACATGAAGCATTGTCTCTTGATGTGCTTATTAAGATGTTGTTAGACTGTGAAGCTCGACAGAAGGTATTCTTGAGCGAGGGTATTTCTGCTAACCTTGTTGTTCGTTCTAGAGAAGGTAGTGCTACTGAAATCAATACTCGTGGATCTCAGGATTCTTCTGCTGAGTCGTCACAGGGTCATGCATCTCGTGGTCAGACGAATAACTATCGAGGTAGAGGCCGAGGGCGTCATCAAGGTTCGAATCGGCCTCAATGCCAACTGTGCGATAGCTTTGGGCATATAGTTCAAAAATCCTATCATAGGTTTGATAGGGAGTACACTGAGGTGTCTGAATCAAATTCGTTAATTGAAAATGCTTCACAATCATCTACTGAGAATTTTACCAAACATGTACAATCTGGTAGACAACCATATGTTCATACCTCTATATCTTCACCTTCAACCTTTGTTCTCACTCCATTTTATTTTCCTTCACCATATGCTCCTGCGTACTATCCTTTTCTTGGTACTTCTCCTGGTTTTTTTCCAGATGCTTTTCGCTTCTCTCATGGTGCATCGCATTCCTCTTTGACTCCTGGTTCAGCAGCCTATATTGCTACTGCCCTAACTCCCTCAGGCTCTAACTCCTCTGTGTCTGCAGATTCTTTATGGTATCCTGACACCGGAGCTACTCATCATGTGACGAACGATTTGTCTGCTTTTCAATCAGGTACCATCTATACTGGAGATAGTTCCTTGCTAATGGGTAATGGTGAGGGAATTTCAATAACGCATGTAGGGCAAGGTTTTTTGAGTTCTAGTAAGAAACCTTTGATTTTACAGAACATGTTGCATGTGCCTAACATAAAGAACAAGTTGCTATCTGTTTCCCAGTTCACTCGTGATATTGGTGTTTTCATGGAGTTTCATCCCTCTGAATGTCTTGTGAAGGATGCTCGGACTTAAGTAATTCTACTTCAAGGGAGGCTCACGGATGATGGGTTGTATCAGCTGCTGCCTTGTGAGGATCAAAGGTCTCCTTGCTTGGTGAATAATGTCTCGAAGTCACCTGTGTCTTTGAAGTTGTGGCATCAGCGTCTTGGCCATCCATCTCTTGATATTGTTCAGCGTGTTTTGAAGTCGTGTAATATTGTTTTCAATAAAACTGAAGCAATGAATGTGTGTTCTGCTTGTATGCAAGGGAAATCTCATAAGTTGGCCTTTTGTAAATCATTGACTGAGTATAATGCACCTTTTTAACTTGTTGTTTCTGATATTTGTGGTCCAGCTCTTGTATATCCACTGACGGATTTCTTTATTATGTCTCCCTTGTTGATGTTTGTAGTTGTTATACCTGGATGTATCTCTTGAAACGTAAATCTAAGGTGGCTCAGTGCTTTCTTGATTTTGCAAAAATTTTTGAAGTACAATTTGGATATAAAATTAAAGCTCTTCAGACTGATGGTGGTGGGGAATATCAACCACTTCGGAAATGGTTCTGTGCAAATGGAGTGCAGCATCGTCTCTCGTGCCCTGGTACCTCGGAACATAATGGTAAGACTGAGAGAAAGCATAGGCACATTATTGAAACGGGACTGACCATGCTGGCCTAGGCTTATTTACCTCAGAAATTTTGGAGTTATGCCTTTGTCTATATTGTTTATCTCATTAATCTATTACCCACACATGTTTTGCATGGGAAGTCTCCATTTGAAGCTCTGCATCATGTCTTTCCAGATTATTCTTTTCTCAGGGTGTTTGGATGTGCTTGCTATCATTGCTTGCGTTTGTTTAATCATCATAAGCTAGATTTCAGGTCAAAGAAGTGCGTGTTTATAGGATATAACACTGCTTATAAGGGATATAAATGTCTCGATGATTCTGGCAGAATAATAATTTCGAGGCAGGTTATGTTTGATGAAAGTACTTTTCCTTATGAAGTGTGTAATGGTTCAAGTGTTGCTACATATAATGGTGTATCCACGGGTTTTATTCCTCTTGTCTCTCATGTACAAACAATGCATGTTCCATCTCATGCTCTAACAAATGCCCCATCAATGCGTGTTCCAACAGATGGTCCACCAACGCATGCTCCATCAAATGCCACGCCTAATCCACTAAACAGTCCATGTGTTTCTCCATTATCGCATGATGCTCCTCTAAATTCAACAAATGCTTCGTTGGAATCAACACATGTGCATATTCCACGTGATTCTCTAGTTGAATGTGCTTCTGGTGTTTTAAATACATGTGATGCGCATATTCAACAAATATCATATACTCCAATCAGTTCAACACATGGTGCTTTAAATATAAACAACTCACGTGGTCCCACGCCATCTCCACCAAATTCAACAATGTGTGCAAATGCCCAAACAATGCATGCAACGGCTCCACTAAGTGAGAATAATCCATGTGATACCCCTTCAACGCTTTCAGATCATGAAATTTTAATTGCAAATAGCCCACGTATTGCGCCATTGTCTTCAACGCATGCTCTATTCTCCACAACTCGTGCGCATGTGGAATTTCAATCAACTAATATGGTTGATCAAAGAAATAAAAGAGTTAGGACCACACCTTTTGCCGTGATGCCTACCGTCGAGGACCAAATATTGGATAATACGTATGTGCGTGCTACTTGTGATAATGCGCATGGAGCCACACCTAATTATAATATTGTTGGGACATGTACCCATAATCCAGGAAATAATATTATTGGAGATATACCTTTTGGAGCAATGGCAGACAGTGACGGTGTACATGGGGCTACTTCAACGGGTGACAATACGCATGGGGTTGTTTCAATTCAAAATGTACATCATATGGTTACCAGGGCCAAAGATGGCATTCGAAAACCTCGTGTTCTGCATGTTGAATACTTTGATGAAGAATCTCGGTCCATTAAATAAGCTATGAAGATTTCTCATTGGAAAAAAGATGCACAGGAAGAGTTTGATGCTTTGATTGCAAATAACACGTGGTCTTTAGTTCCTCTTCCTAAAGACCGTGTACCCGTCAATTGCAAATGGATCTTTAAGGTGAAACGTAATGTTGATGGCTCGGTGTCTCGATACAAGGCCCGTCTTGTTGTAAAGGGGTTTATTCAACAACTAGGGATTGATTACCATGAGGTGTTTAGTCCAGTTGTGAAACCTGTAACGATCCGAGTGATTCTTACTCTTGCTTTGACAAGAGGTTGGTTGCTGTTTCAAGTGGATATTAATAATGCCTTTTTAAATGGGGTATTGATGGAAGAGGTTTACATGACTCAACCTCCTGGGTTTGTGTAAGCTGGTGATGATTTAGTTTACAAGCTGCATAAAGCAATTTATGGCTTGAAGCAAGCTCCTCGGGCCTGGTTTGAGAGCTTTCGAGAGTACCTGGTCTCTGAAAGGTTCGATTTGTCTAAATCTGATTCTTCTTTGTTTGTTAGAAAATCAGAGAATAGTGTTGTCTACATGCTTGTATATGTAGATGATATTATCTTAACAGGGAGTGATGCCAGTGAGGTTCAGTGTGTTATTGAAAAACTGAACACTCGTTTTGCGATGCAGGATTCCCTTAGTTTCTTTCTTGGTATAGAGGTGTGTCATGATTTTGATGGTGTTGTCTTGACTCAACAAAAATACATTCATGAGTTACTGCATAAGCACAATTTTGGTGAGGCAAAGAGCCTCCCTACTCTGATGGCTTCTAATTGTAAGTTGTCAGCTGATGCTGGGGAACTTGTTGAAGATACGGCTCAATACAGAAGTATTGTTGGGGCTCTTCAGTATATTGTGATTACTAGGCCAGACATTGCGTTTGTTGTGAATAAGGTTTGTCAGTTCATACAATCACCGCGCAATAGTCATTTTCAGGCTGTTAAGAGGATTCTACAATATCTTCAATGAACAGCTGATTTTGGTTTACGATTTACTGCGACTTCACGAATGTCACTGACTGGTTTTGCAGATGCAGACTGGGGATTTGACCCTGATGATAGGCGTTCCACATCTGGCTATTGTGTTTTCTTTAGTGGAAATCTTGTTTCCTGGAGTTCACGCAAGCAGCAAGTTGTTGCTCGATCCACGACTAAAGCTGAATACAAGAGTGTGGCTTCTGCAGCTGCGGATATTATTTGGATTGAATCATTACTACAGGAGTTGTTTGTTGTTCCACATGGCAAGGCTACCTTGTGGTGTGACAATTCTAGCACGGTTCCGGTTTGTGCCAATCCCGTTCTGCATTCAAAGTTCAAGCATGTTGAGCTTGGCTTATTTTTTGTACGAGAAATGGTTGATGTTGGTCGACTGCAAGTCAATGAGGTTCCTGCTTATGAGCAGGTTGCAGATGTCTTCACAAAACCTCTCTCATCACCTTCTTTCCTTAGGCATAGACACAAACTCTTGGTCACTCAGCTGTCTAGAGGTTTACAAGGTTGAGGATATAGGGGGAATATTGAAGTAAAGACGGAAGCAAAGGCTGAAGATTGAGAGTGTAGGATGAATGTCAGAGTTATGATCACATGCATATGAGTGCATGGATGAGATTTTCTGTTATTGTATAGTTACAAGCTGTTAGTTTGTTATGAGTTAGTTACATTTCTCATGTATAAATAGATACTCTCTAGCTCAAGAGAGATCATGCCTTTGTTAATGAAATTGCAGAGAATTCTATCTCTCATTTGTTCATTTCTCTGTTTTCTTGAGATAGCTCAAATGCTATCTTGTCAGTTACGATCAATGAACTTTTTTTCGCCCTCCAAATCACCATTTGCAATCTGCATGTATAGCTCAGCATATTGGAAGACACTTGATTCCCCTCCTGTATTGCAATATATTACCGTGTGTGCATTGTGCAACAACAATTCTTCTATCATATACAGAGAGGCATAATATTTAAAAATCCCTCTAACTTAATTAAATAGTCATTGACTCAATTTTTTTTTTAATATTTTAGCTCCAAATATTTTATTTTAAGATAAAAAAATTGTAGTATTTGATCAAGTAGTCATTTTAACTCTTATTGTCCTTAAATATTTTGATCCTCA
>NW_024062360.1:45000-50000 GCF_006381635.1 Hibiscus syriacus
AATATATATTTTATCTTTTGAAACTCATTTTTAACAATAATTTTAAATAATTAAATTTTAAACTACACTTTTATACAATAATTTTAAAAGTTAATTTCTCTAACACTTTTGAAAATTACTTTTTAAAAGCTGCACCAAGCTGGCGCTTCAAATATAATCCGTGAGTTAAGCTTTTGTTAGAAACAAACCCAATTATCAACTAAAGTTGAATTGATTTCTTAAGATTATGCTTGGTTCATGAAAGACATTTATTGTACTTGTGTCAGCCATGTATTACACTCTCATCGATTATTGAGATGTTATTTATGTCATGTATTATGGTCTCAATGGTTATTAAGATGTTTACAAACTAGAAAAGTGACCTTCAAAAAATAAAAATTTGGAAAATTATTAATTTAAACATTAAATTTAAAAATATCAAATCGTGTATAAAACTTAGGTTTTAATGTGTTTGTATATTAGAACTCATCAATTAATCTTAGTGATGAAAACGAATATTATTCTTCTTATAGGACTTGAATTTGAGTAATTACATCTTGGAGATCTAAAACTTTTGTGATTGGAGATCTAAAACTTGATTTGCTCCGAAGAAAGTTGAGTTAATCAATTAAGTTATTTGATTTTCGAGTTAAGTTGGATTGAATTTTACAATTTGAGAAAATCGAATAGTTTCATGTTAATGTTACCCTATAAAGCATTAATAATGCTACGATAGGGCATGGGTTTCTGTGAATGCACTGTGAAGTAATCCTAATCAAAACATATTCTTCTACAACAAAGTAGATTGATATAGAAATCATTCAATAATTAACTGTTTGATTAAGATGGCTACATTTTCAAAAGTGTCGGCGATCCACATATTTTTGTGCAGAAAACCAGCATTTCATCAGTCAAAAGAGTGCATTTGATTTCTTGCTTCAGTTCCTCATATGTAATCTCCAGGAAACTTACCCTGGAAAAGCTCTCATTATGCTTATGTTTCATCAATGAATTACAACAACATCAAGTATCTTGTTCATGCCGTTGCCACTGTTGAATTCCATGTTCCGCCGATCAATGTACCGACACTCTCCCCCTTAATTGCTTTTGCGATGTTCCCCGCTTTTGTTAAGTTGAAGACAACAACTGCATTGACGGAAAGATACTTCAGATAAATAGCTACTTCCTTCAGCTGTTGCTTGTTGGGTTAACTCAAAAACAGATTACAGACGTTTGAACGAACCGGGAATGTTATTTTCTTGGCACAGAGTAATGGCAGTCATGTCCATCACCGAGAGATCTTTGAAGTCACCTCATGATAAGTCAGTGTGTCATGAAGCCGGGCATTTGGATTACGCCTAGGATCATCATCGTATACCCCATCTACATTTGTGGCCTTCAACACAACTTCTGCATTGACTGGGAAAACAAATAGACAATAAAATTATATTCCTAGGGGTAGGGTTTATATAATATGCTTAAAAAGTGACAATGGAGCGGATAATTTGCCCCCAACCCCGGATACTGTATTCCCCCTAATCTGTTAGTATGCATTCGGATGGAGGGAAAAATGACTCACTTTCTGCACAGCGAAGCGCTGCGGCAGTGTCAGTGGTGAAGAACGGATTACCAGTTCCAGCAGCAAAAATGACGACCCTCCCTTTCTCCAAATGCCTCACGGCCCTTCTACGTATATATGGTTCTGCAACCTCTGACATACGAATGCAGTCTGGACACGTGTTGGATACATACATACATACATACATACATACATACATACATACATACATACATACATACATACATACATACATACATACATACATACATACATACATACATACATACATACATACATACATACATACATACATACATACATACATACATACATACATACAACATACATACATACATACATACATACATACATACATACATACTACATACATACATACATACATACATACATACATACATACATACATACATACATACATACATACATACATACATACATACATACATACATACATACATACATACATACATACATACATACATACATACATACATACATACATACATACATACATACATACATACATACATACATACATACATACATACATACATACATACATACATACATACATACATACATACATACATACATACATACATACATATACATACATACATACATACATACATACATACATACATACATACATACATACATACATACATACATACATACATACATACATACATACATACATACATACATACATATACATACATACACATACATACATACATACATACATACATACATGTATCATACATACATACATACATACATACATACATACATACATACATACATACATGCATGCATGCATACATACATACATACATACATACATACATACATACATACATACATACATACATACATACATACATACATACACACACACACACACACACACACACACACACACACACACACACACACACACACACACACACACACACACACACACACACACACACACACACACACACACACGCACGCACGCACGCACGCACGCACGCACGCACGCACGCACGCACGCACGCATGCATGCATGCATGCATGCATGCATGCATGCATACATACATACATACATACATACATACATACATACATACATACATACATACATACATACATACATACATACATACACATACATACATACATACATACATACATACATGCATGCATGCATGCATACATACATACATACATACATACATACATACATACATACATACATACATACATACATACATACATACACAACACACACACACACACACACACACACACACACACACACACACACACACACACACATACATACATACATGCATGCATGCATGCATGCATGCATGCATGCATGCATGCATACATACATACATACATACATACATACATACATACATACATACATACATACATACATACATACAAGCCACAGATTCTTCTGACATTTTACTTTGCTTTATCTGTTATAAAAGTGGCATGCATCCAACTTTGATTAGAGGGCAAGCAATGCTTAGCGTCTCTGCTGATATTCAACTTATGCTTCTTTAATCACTCATATACAACTAGAATATTAAAAAGATAGAATTAACGTGAAACACATGAAGGTTAAGAGAAAAGAAAATAACTCATCAAATTGCCTGCCGGTGACCGCTCCAATATTTCGGTCCCTTGACGTCACTTTTTAAAATCACTTTTAGATTATAAAAAAACTGTTTCATCAATATAAAAAAACTGTGAAAAATGAAAAAAACTGGTGAAAATGAAAAAAAAATTGTGGTAGAAACGGTGGTTTCAAACCAACCGCAAAAGTTAGGATTTCTAGTTTTTTCCAGTTTCAACTTTAATTTTAGAAGCAAATTATAATTTTACCCTTATTAATACATGAGCTCCACTCAATTATGTATTTACATTTTATTTTAATAATTTAACACTAACGTACTTAAAAAATAATTTATTACTTAATATTTATTTTAATTACTAATTTTTTTAATATTTTTTGTCAAAACAAATATTTAAATTATTATTCATAATAATTTTATCTCCAAATGTTAAAAATATTGATAATATATTTTTTCCTAATAAAATTTTCATATATAAAAATATTATTAATGAGTTATCTTAAATATTTTATTTTAATTTTATTATAGATTAAGTTGATATATTTTACATGTCATATATTAATAAGTATAAATATAATTTAAACGCTATATTTTTAATTTATAAGAATATATATTTTATCTTTTGAAACTCATTTTTAACAATAATTTTAAATAATTAAATTTTAAACTACACTTTTATACAATAATTTTAAAAGTTAATTTCTCTAACACTTTTGAAAATTACTTTTAAAAGCTGCACCAAGCTGGCGCTTCAAATATAATCCGTGAGTTAAGCTTTTGTTAGAAACAAACCCAATTATCAACTAAAGTTGAATTGATTTCTTAAGATTATGCTTGGTTCATGAAAGACATTTATTGTACTTGTGTCAGCCATGTATTACACTCTCATCGATTATTGAGATGTTATTTATGTCATGTATTATGGTCTCAATGGTTATTAAGATGTTTACAAACTAGAAAAGTGACCTTCAAAAAAAAAATTTGGAAAATTATTAATTTAAACATTAAATTTAAAAATATCAAATCGTGTATAAAACTTAGGTTTTAATGTGTTTGTATATTAGAACTCATCAATTAATCTTAGTGATGAAAACGAATATTATTCTTCTTATAGGACTTGAATTTGAGTAATTACATCTTGGAGATCTAAAACTTTTGTGATTGGAGATCTAAAACTTGATTTGCTCCGAAGAAAGTTGAGTTAATCAAATTAAGTTATTTGATTTTTCGAGTTAAGTTGGATTGAATTTACAATTGAGAAAATCGAATAGTTTCATGTTAATGTTACCCTATAAAGCATTAATAATGCATACGATAGGGCATGGGTTCTGTGAATGCACTGTGAAGTAACCCTAATCAGAACATATTCTTCTCCAGCGAAGTAGATTGATATAGAAATCACTGAATAATTGATTGTTTGATTAAGATGGCTACAATTTTCAAAAGTGTCGGCGATCCACATATTTTGTGCAGAAACCAGCATTTCATCAGTCAAAAGAGTGCATTTGATTTCTTGCTTCAGTTCCTCATATGTAATCTCCAGGAAACTTACCCTGGAAAAGCTCTCATTATGCTTATGTTTCATCAATGAATTACAACAACATCAAAGTATCTTGTTCATGCCGTTGCCACTGTTGAATTCCATGTTCCGCCGATCAATGTACCGACACTCTCCCCCTTAATTGCTTTTGCGATGTTCCCCGCTTTTGTTAAGTTGAAGACAACAACTGCATTGACGGAAAGATACTTCAGATAAGTTAATAGCTACTTCCTTCAGCTGTTGCTTGTTGGGTTAACTCAAAAAC
>NW_024062360.1:52500-117079 GCF_006381635.1 Hibiscus syriacus
TTTTTGTCAAAACAAATATTTAAATTATTATTTCATAATAATTTTATCTCCAAATGTTAAAAAATATTGATAATATATTTTTTCCTAATAAAATATTTCATATATAAAAATATTATTAATGAGTTATCTTAAAATATTTTATTTTAATTTTTATTATAGATTAAGTTGATATATTTTACATGTCATAATATTAATAAGTATAAATATAATTTAAACGCTATATTTTTAATTTATAAGAATATATATTTTATCTTTTGAAACTCATTTTTAACAATAATTTTAAATAATTAAATTTTAAACTACACTTTTATACAATAATTTTAAAAGTTAATTTCTCTAACACTTTTGAAAATTACTTTTTAAAAGCTGCACCAAGCTGGCGCTTCAAATATAATCCGTGAGTTAAGCTTTTGTTAGAAACAAACCCAATTATCAACTAAAGTTGAATTGATTTCTTAAGATTATGCTTGGTTCATGAAAGACATTTATTGTACTTGTGTCAGCCATGTATTACACTCTCATCGATTATTGAGATGTTATTTATGTCATGTATTATGGTCTCAATGGTTATTAAGATGTTTACAAACTAGAAAAGTGACCTTCAAAAAATAAAAATTTGGAAAATTATTAATTTAAACATTAAATTTAAAAATATCAAATCGTGTATAAAACTTAGGTTTTAATGTGTTTGTATATTAGAACTCATCAATTAATCTTAGTGATGAAAACGAATATTATTCTTCTTATAGGACTTGAATTTGAGTAATTACATCTTGGAGATCTAAAACTTTTGTGATTGGAGATCTAAAACTTGATTTGCTCCGAAGAAAGTTGAGTTAATCAAATTAAGTTATTTGATTTTTCGAGTTAAGTTGGATTGAATTTTACAATTTGAGAAAATCGAATAGTTTCATGTTAATGTTACCCTATAAAGCATTAATAATGCATACGATAGGGCATGGGTTTCTGTGAATGCACTGTGAAGTAATCCTAATCAAAACATATTCTTCTACAACAAAGTAGATTGATATAGAAATCATTCAATAATTAACTGTTTGATTAAGATGGCTACAATTTTCAAAAGTGTCGGCGATCCACATATTTTTGTGCAGAAACCAGCATTTCATCAGTCAAAAGAGTGCATTTGATTTCTTGCTTCAGTTCCTCATATGTAATCTCCAGGAAACTTACCCTGGAAAAGCTCTCATTATGCTTATGTTTCATCAATGAATTACAACAACATCAAAGTATCTTGTTCATGCCGTTGCCACTGTTGAATTCCATGTTCCGCCGATCAATGTACCGACACTCTCCCCCTTAATTGCTTTTGCGATGTTCCCCGCTTTTGTTAAGTTGAAGACAACAACTGCATTGACGGAAAGATACTTCAGATAAGTTAATAGCTACTTCCTTCAGCTGTTGCTTGTTGGGTTAACTCAAAAACAGATTACAGACGTTTGAACGAACCGGGAATGTTATTTTCTTGGCACAGAGTAATGGCAGTCATGTCCATCACCGAGAGATCTTTTGAAGTCACCTCATGATAAGTCAGTGTGTCATGAAGCCGGGCATTTGGATTACGCCTAGGATCATCATCGTATACCCCATCTACATTTGTGGCCTTCAACACAACTTCTGCATTGACTGGGAAAACAAATAGACAATAAAATTATATTCCTAGGGGTAGGGTTATATATAATATGCTTAAAAAGTGACAATGGAGCGGATAATTTGCCCCCAACCCCGGATACTGTATTCCCCCTAATCTGTTAGTATGCATTCGGATGGAGGGAAAAATGACTCACTTTCTGCACAGCGAAGCGCTGCGGCAGTGTCAGTGGTGAAGAACGGATTACCAGTTCCAGCAGCAAAAATGACGACCCTCCCTTTCTCCAAATGCCTCACGGCCCTTCTACGTATATATGGTTCTGCAACCTCTGACATACGAAATGCAGTCTGGACACGTGTTGGGATGCCGATGCTCTCCATTGTCGCTTGAAGAAACATAGCATTCATTACAGTTGCTAGCATTCTAGAAGGAGAAAAGGCATACAAAATACACATAAGAGAGAAGATTTCCACAATGTAGCTAGGTATAAATATCTTCTGCAAAAAATATAAATTGTCTTTTAAGGAAACACAATTTCTGTTCAAAACCAGAAAGACTTCTAAAACACTTAAAATTGGATCAAATAAAATATTTACCCGATGTAATCGGCAGATGAACGATCAAGTCCACTACACCCAGCCCAAGAGGAGCCACGAAAAATATTACCCCCACCGACCACAATTGCAACCTGAAAGAAGCATTAAATTGGTTAAAGAAACAGAAAGAATGTTGTGTCCTCTATACAACCACTAAAAGAGGATTCTAATGGAGAAAGAAAAGGCCATGGCCATGGAACATATAAATGAAAGAAGATGCTTCAGACTAGCCTCAATGCCCAGGCGAGTCACTGATGCAACCTCCCTTGCTATAGCCATTGTAATCTGTATTCAAGCAAGCTTCACACTTCAATTATTGTGAAGAAAATAAATAATAGAAAGAGTAAAACAACTATTCACGTCACAACCTTTGGGTCAATGTTTTGAGTGTGATCTCCCGCTAATGCTTCTCCACTTACTTTAAGCAAAACCCTTCGCCATTTGTAAGATGGATTGTCATTCATTTGCACTCCAAAGGGAGCCAGAGATGACATATGGTTGTGCCTGTTAAAACAATATAACCAAGTGCTTAGGAGGGCTGCAAAGGACTCCAATTAATTGTTCGAAAAACTTTAGCACATGTATGGATCAAAAATTTCAATTCAGTAACTTTGAAAATAGCAATAAGATATTCAACTCTCAAGCACGAAAGACTATCATAATTCATATCATCCTTGACATACTGAAAACAAAAGGAAAAAGAAAAAGACAAGGAGTGGCTGAAAATTTTGATTCATTAGACAAAAGATTCGCCTAAGGAGAAAATCAATGTCACAAAGTATTAAATAGAAGGAGGTTCTTAAAACAACATCACACGAAAGCAACCAGCTTTACGTATAGTTCAAGATTAATATCTATTCGCTAAGTTAAAAATTGGAAGGATGGAAAATTAAACGGTGAAAAAGTGGAAAGTTTCAAAGGGGTGCTTGGTAGAGAAGATGGAAAAGTTCCATTCATTGCTTGGTAGAACTGAAAAATTAGAGGAAATAAATAAAGCTTTTGAAAACAACATAATTTTGAACTAATTTATATCTCTACCACATTCTACCTCCTCTTTTCCCCTTAAACTAAAATGACTTGTTTTTACACGTGGCTGTAAAATGATATCCACTCGTTTTCTTTCCTCTCACATCTCTTTTCTACCAAGCACACCCAAACTATTTTCTTGCCACTGTTTCACTCCCTCTCTTCATCCTTCCATTTTCCCATTAAGCCAAGCAAAGCCTAAATGTTAGTTTCCCTTGCAACCATATTTCATCATCTGTTTTTACATGACTCATAGTAACTGAAAAACGTATTTGGATGAAACTGACAGATGTTAGCTGAAGAGTAAAACCATTTTCACAGTGCATAAAAATAGTCTCCACTCTCCAGTAACTACTGATAAACACAGAAGTGAAGGCTTTGAAATTTTCATCCTCATAGAAGTTGCCCACTTGCTATCAAAACAATACCAGAATTACAAACATATATTGAAGATTACAGTAAATTCTAACAATTAGTTAGGGGTGAATATTCAATCTAGTTAAGTTAAAAAATTTTGAATTATTCGAGTTGACTCTTATTTTATAACTAAAATTTTATTTCAAGTCGAATCGAGTTTACGAAATTTAAGTCGAATTATTCGAGTTTCTGTTTAAATTTAATTATAAATATTTATAATATTATATTACTATTTGATTATAATTAAATGGTTTTCTATAACCATATATAATATACATATATATTTCGTTCATATTTTTTTATATATAATATGCATATAAAATGTAGAATTGAGATACTCGACTTAGACTTGAAAATCAATCTATTAATTATTAAAAATTTTGAGTTATTTGATTTTTAATTTATAACTCAACTCAGAATTTAAAATTTTTGAGTATGGATTATAAAATTGTTCAATTCGAATTTTGTGACATCGAGTTAAAAAATCGATTTTCCAAGTCAAATCGAGATTTGCTCGCTCCTACTAACAATAACATCAAAATTCAAAGCCCTAAACGAAGTCTCAACACTTGATAGGCATTTTCACAAACATTAAAAAGACATAACCAAAAAGGAAATAAGACCACTATACAGCTGGAAAATACCTCAAGTTCATGGGGTCTGGGAGTGAGGAGGCACCCATATCAGAAGAAGCTGAACAGTTGATAGCCAACCCTCTAAATGAGCTGAGCTGATTCAGAATTAAGCTGCTTTGGTGATGGTTTTTTACAGGAGATGAAGATGAATAGATACTAAAAGGGACGATGGGTAGAACAGAATTGGAGACTGCCATGAATAAAAATGAGATTTTGGTTGCTTCAAAACCAAACTGCAATGTGTTCGTTCAAACGGGCGCCGCCAAAAGGATAAGCTTCGGCTGCTCTGCTATGTTTTTCTTTCTTTCAGATAATATAAAGAGGTTAAGAATATTTTTGTGTTTGCCTTCCATCCTTAATTTCAAAAATCGATGGGAAATTTTAATAATTGTTTAAATATATTTGACACTTGAATTAAACACTTTCTCTTAAGCTGACACATAAAGAGTTTTTCTTTCAAATTGGTATCAGACACATTCTCTTAAGTTTATACTTAAAAATAGGGTAAATTATACCAGTGACCATCTAATTATAGCATCTTTTCATTTCGACCACCATTTTTGAATTTTTGTCAATCGGGTCACCCTACTATTTAAAAGCATTCGATCAAGCCACTTGCTATTAATAGTTATGGGAAGTGTTTACGTGTGTAATACCCAAATATTGGTTACTGACCAAAACATAAATTTTAAAAGTTTAGAAGACAAAGTAGAAATTCTGAAAGTTTTGGTCACTATACCAATGACCATCTAACTATAGCATCTTTTCATTTCGACCACCATTTTTGAATTTTTATCAATCGGGTCACCCTACTATTTAAATGCATTCAATCAAGCCACTTTTCGTTAACAGTTATCAGAAGTTCTTACCTGTGTAATACCCCAAATATTGATTAGTGACCAAAATATAAATTTTGAAAGTTTAGTAGCCAAAGTAGAAAGTTGGAAAAGCTTAGGGACCAAAAGGGTAATTTTTAAAAGTTAGGTATTTTGACCCCGTAAATGAATAGTTCAACCTCAAGAATGATGTTTTCATGGGAATCGGAATTTTGATCCAAAATTTGTGTTAAAAACTATAAATCAGTAAAGTCCGAAAGAAAATCGGATAATCGAATCAAACCAAAATTTTATAAAAATTTGAAGGATGATAGATAAAGGTTGAAAATATTATTTCCAAATTTTAGAGTAGTGAAATTTAATGTGGATCAGTGGAATTGAAGTCGACTTTACATATTTAGTTGAAATTGGAAAAATTAGTGACTAAATTGCAGTATTTGAAAATTAGCAAGGGAAAAGGTGAAAAGTGGATTTTTATTTGTTCATATTTGACTTTGGATTATTAAAAGGGATGATAATGCAATGGCAAGTTGAAATTATCATATTTCATTAAGGGTAAAATGATAATTTCATATTAAATGAATTTTAAATTCATTTATATTAGATTAAGCCAAGCGTATTATGTTTTAATTGAAGAAAAACAGAAATTTTCAGTTTCTTCCAGACCCAAAACGTGCACCACCATAGCTATAAGGTAAGATTTTTTTTTTAAGCTTATTCGATTGATTATTGGATTAAGCTATTAGATAGAGAATTAATCCCCTTGAAATTCTCTATCATTTGGTATAAATATTACATTGAGATCATGCTTATATGATGAGTTTAGAAATTAGGGTTTATGTAAGATTTGTTGATTTTGAGGATTTGATGAAAGAATTTTATGTTTTTTATGTTGGAGATTAATTCTAAAGCTTGTATGATGATTAAAACTACTTGAAAATGGGTGAAATTTCATTTGGTCATGACCTAGGGTTTTGAGAAAATTATAATTTGGTTAAATTATGTTCGGGCCTTGATTGTAGAAGCCTTGAAATGTTGTTTAGAGGTGAAATCCATGCTTGAATCAAGTGAAAAATCAAGAACTCTAACCACTATGATATTCTTCCCTAAGGAATTAATTGGGGGGAAAATATGAAAAATTTCCTTGGGCTTAAAAATGATGTTTGAAAGGTTCTACAAGCTTTAGAAAGTTATTTAGGCTATTTTGTAATTTTATGAAAGTTGGGGGACCTATTCAAAAATTATGAAAAAGTATGGGGTTTATGTGTAAATTCTAGAAAGATGATGTACTATGCTGTAATTGAAAGTTAGAATATTGAATTTAATGTTAGAATGTGAAATTAGAGTATTTTGGAAAGTTAGCAAAGTTTGAATACTAAATGGCAAATATTGAGAAAGTTAGTGAATTAAGTGGTAATAGTGGAGTTATTGAGCTGAAAATTAGATGCTGAAAATTTAATTAAGTTGTTTGAAACTTGAATTGAAGCTAAAAGACAAATAACTATTTGGAATAAAATGGAAAGTTGATATGAATTCTAAAAGAATTCATAAATGGTAGTTAAAATGGAAAGTTGAAAATGTTATAGTTAAAATGGAAAGTTGAAAATGTTATGTGAAGTTTTGGTGAATTTGGATAAAAAGGGATTTATTGGTCAATTTGAAGTATGAAGGTCAACATTGATGACGTGATCTGAAGTTCGTATCGAATGAACATCGAAAGGTTTTTTAGGAATTTATTTTCTATTGTGTGCCTATGTTAGTAAGATTCTAACATATAGTTTGAAATGTAATATGTTATGTAAATGGTGTACATTTAGATTATGATTGAAATCAAGATCAAGGAATTTTAAATCTAATGAGAAGCTTAAGGACGTTATATGAAGTGCTAGGAAGGTTTACAAGCTAAGGACACCAGGTGAGTGCATATTCAATTCGTATTTATGTTATCGAGCAAGCATTGGCTTGTGATGAGTTGGTGACAGAATTACTATGGTAAGAAGTAACTTCTAACTATTTTGTGAATTGTGATTCATACATATGTTCAATTAATATGATAATAGAATTAGTGAATAAGCTGAAAATATAAGTTAGTAAATCTGCCCAGATTTATGTTATGAACAGTAAATTTAGAAAATCGTCATAAATTATACATAAATTATTAGAAGATGATTTTTAGATCTTTGGATTCGTATATTACTATAGTTTCGTTTAAAACAAATGGATACTGATTTCGATAGGTATACAAAAAGATATGAAATTTTAATTGAGGATAGGTCATAAAGCAGGGCAGCAGATTTTGCTCAAAACAACTTCTGTAGGTAAACTTTGAAAATTCACTATAAATTGTATAATATGAACTAGAAAAAGTACCTTATATAGTTAGATTCATATTTGAGTCTAATTTATAGTGGTATAAACGGATAATTTTTAAGTGTGTAGATTAATACAGAATAATATTTCTTTTCAAGTAGTGCATATTGTCATCATATAAAACTTGTCATAAATTATGTTTTCATGTTACTCCAATATTATAGGTTATTATAAATGCTCGAAATAAGTCAAATTTTATTACAATTGGTATGATAGTTATGATATTTATTACATGATGAATATGGTGTTTATATGTTAAAGAAAGATAATTGACGATGATTATGATATACAAATGTTATGTGGAAATGAAATGTTTATGGTATGAACTGCACATTATGTTATGATATGAAGAGTTGAATTTGTTGATTTATTGATATCTTTGATAATTGAATAGTGTATAATAATTAATGGAAAAGTCCATTATATGTTGCATTGAGAGTCGTAGATACATTTGGCATGCCATTAAGTTGAGTATTTTCCAGTTAAGTTATGGTACATTCGTGTGCATTATGATCTGCACTGTTGATTCTCATGTTATGATTGCACTTGGAGTGCATTATATGTTTCAGTTAAGATTGGCACCGTGATGTGCCCTGTGCGTACCTTATATTCTACTCATGTATCTTGCATTCTTATAAATATGCATTGGGCTATGAATTTGAAAATAAGCTATGAATTTGAAAATAAACTATGAATTTGAAAATAAACTATGAATATGACAGTAAGTTATGAGTTTGAAATAAGTTATGAATCTGGAAATAAGTTCTGATTCAGAAAATAAATTTTGAATTGTGAATGTAACATCCCAAAATACGGGTTAGTGACCAAAATTGTAAAATTTCAGAATATGGTGATTAAAGTAGAATAGTTTAATAGTTTAATGATTTGTTCGGAAATATTTCCTAAACGTTTATAGTAATTATCCAAAGAATTAAAGGGCAAAATGGTCATTTGACTTGAAAATTATAATTAAATGATATATATAGGCATGTGGGATAAGGATGAGGAGATATTTTCTCCACTTCATCTCCTTTGTTCTTCTACACCAGAGAGAGACACATCAAAGGTGAGTTTGCTATTTTGTTAATTATTTGTTGTTTTAAAAGTTGGGTTATGATCACTAGATGATAATTAAGCTTAAGGAAAGCTTAAGTTATCTTAAAAGCAAAAGATAAAAGAGTTATGATAGATTAAAGAAAATGAGTTTTTATATGAAATCATGGAATAGAGTTGATAAGTTGAATTTTAAGTTGAATTTGACTTGTCATCATGAGAATAAGAAGATAGAAGTGTTAGAATTGTATTTAGAACATATTGAAATTTTAGTATGATTCTTGAATTTCATATGAAGGATAGGATTTTGAAGTCATAGAGGATTTTCATGGATATAAGTTAGTTTAAGTAATGGTATTTGAGTTTAATGACATGGTAGGGGTTTAAAATAGAAGAATTGAAGGAAAATTTGATGATTTTCGAGCTTAAAATACAATTTCTGGGTAGAGGGAACCGATACCCTATGAATGGGAATCGATTCCCCCTCTTGAACGAAAAATTCCAGTATGTTCAAGGGGTATCGATTCCCCTGTGGGGGTATCGATTCCCCCCTAAATGAAAATTATAGAATTTGATTCATTAAACCGGTTTAAGTTATTAACATCAAGTTTAAAGTTTAGGCTTCTGATAGTTGTTTTGAAATGATATATTTATGTAGATATTGAGCCTAAACAAGTTCCGGAATAATCAAAGGATTATAATCGAATCAAAGTAAGGCTAAGGTGAGTACAATTTAATTTGTACTTATATTATTGAATAAACATTGGCTTGCGATGAGCTAGTGATGGAGTTACTATGGTAAGCAGTAACTCCTAAAATGTGATTTGATGGTAATTTATGTGATGATTGTGTGATTATGGGATATGCGTTAAAGACAATGATCTAAATGACTACATGAATCATGTGGTATAAGTTATGTGATTACATGTATGTATTAATACATATTGCTTGCATTACATGTTAATGTGATTATGAATAGGTAGAAAGGAAACAAATGATGATATAAGAATCTATTATAAGATATATGATATGAAAATAAGATAGTGAGCTATGTGAAAGAACCATGAGCTTATATGAATATGTGATATGAATGAAGCTATATGATACGATCTATGTGATTACATGCACATATGATATATGTTATATGAAATGACATATGAATAGGCAATACGTGATACATGTGATATGATATGGAATATATGGTTACACATACATGTGGTATATGACAGAAGAGAAATGACAAGTAATGTGAACTGTTAAATGATAATGCCCATGTTATGTGATATGAGAGCTAGGGTATAGTTGGCATGCCAAGGGTCAAGGGTTTACCTATGTTCTTCGGGACATATGGACTGTTTACCTATGTTCTTCGGGACATATGGACTGTTTACCTATGTTCTTCGGGACATATGGACTGTTTACCTATGTTCTTCGGGACATATGGACTGTTTACCTATGTTCTTCGGGACATATGGACTGATTACCTAGGTTCTTCGGAATCTATAGACTGGTCCTTCGGGACATTGATCGAGCTGTGGTGACAGCATATGTGTGCACAACCTCAATGTACTCACATACCTTAAGTTCTCAAAAGTATACATGGGCTAATACATGGTCTTTACAGAGAGTAAATAAATAAATTGATTTGCTACTATGTATGTTTTGTTGTGAAGTAGTATATGTGTTCCATGGTATGTAGAGAAATGTTCGATATATATATATATTTATACGATAAAAGGTATTAAAAGTACTTGTATTATCTTATGTTATCATGTATACTGAATTATATGCGACACGATTGAATTCATAGATTGAATGTTTATATTTATGAGAAATGCATTATTATTATTATGTTTTTGCTTCACTAAGTCTATGACTTAGCGTGTAAGTGATTTACACGTAGGTACTGAGAAGCAGAAGGATCAAAGCTAAGTTCAAAGTAACAACATATCTCTGCTCAAAGATCAGATCAGAAGTAAATTACACAGTATGTATTATTATGTGATAAATAGGTTGGCATGTAAATAAAGTAGGTAAATTAGGTATTTATGCTCTGATCGAGTTTTGTAATATTTTAAACATATTTATATAAGTATAAATGCAAAGAAATGAACGGTTAAATTTTTACGAGTGTTATGTACAATTTACGAAAATCACTGTAGCAGGTTACTATAGTACTGTTCATATCGTATTTCACCGTTCATAAACACGTTTTTATCTTAAAATTTTATACCAAACACAATTGAATAGTATTTGATTGTATTTTCTTAATATAAATTCAAATGTTCAGTTATTTTACAAGAGTAAAGGTTTTGAAAATGTCAATGTGACATCTCGGACTCGTATTCAGGTCGGGTACGGGTTGGGGTGTTACATTTAATGGTATCAGAGCTACGGTTTAGCCGATTCTCGGTATAAACAAGAGTCTAGGGTGTCTTATAATGTATACATGCCAACAAAATAGTGAAAACTTCTGATCTGGTATAGTAATGAGTATGTTGTTTTGCTAATAGAACGATATGTTTATTCTTAATAGATGTCCGAACATGATAGTTATAGAAGTCAAGCGGGAGATGATCGGCCCGCTGAGAGCAGTAATTCACCTGCCCTGGCCAGGCAAGGTGAAGAACAGACACCTTCTGGAGTGCCAGTAACTGATCAAGATGTGTTGTTTAGAACATTAGATGCGGTATTGACGCGTTTTCAACCTCCTGTTACTTCAACTCCAAGAATGAATATTGCAAAGGAATTGAAGGGTTTAGGAGCTACAGAGTTTAAAGGTGAAACCGAAGAAGGTCCTGTTGCTGCGGACCTTTGGCTTAATGATGTAAAAATTATGTTAGATGGACTCCATTGTTCTAATGTAGAGAAGTTAGATGGAGTGGTCTCCTTGCTTCGTGGGCAAGCGAGAATTTGGTGGACAAATGTCACTTTTAGAATGACCAATGATCAAGTGACATGGTCTTTGTTCTTAGAAGAGTTTAAGCATAAGTATATAGGAGACCAATTTATCAGGCAAATGAAGCAAGAATTTTTGAATCTGAAACAGATGAATCGCACAGTGTATGAGTACGAGTGCGAGTTTAATAAGTTAAGTCGTTTTGCGACTGAGTTGATCCCAACAGAGAAGGATGTGTGTGAGTGGTTTGTAGAGGGCTTGTGCCCAAGGTTGAAAGAAATGTTACTAGTATTGAACTTGTCCTCATTTCAAGAAATAGTAAATCATGCTAAAGCTCTAGAGAGAGCTCAGAATGAAAGGTTTGGGGATTAAAGAACACAATCATCTAAAAGAACCGGGGCTTTATCGAGTTCTGCACCACCCAAGAGGGGTAGAGATTCTGGTACTCAGTCTCAGGCAAGGTCTGGATTGGTAGAATCCTCCGTTAGAGAATCAAATCAGAGGAAAGCTAGACAGACCCAATCAGTAGGGTTTGGTGAGGACAGAACCCAACAGAGACATTGTCAGACTTGTGGAAAATATCATGGTGGAATATGTAGGGTAGAATCCGGAGCTTGTTTCCGTTGTGGTGAAATGAGACATTTTGTGAGAGATTGCCCATTGGGGAAAGGAGAACCAGTACAGTCGGAACGATCTGCTTCGATACCTTGGAGAGGGAGAGGGAGAGGTAGAGGAAGAGGTAGGAGCCAACCTGAATCCTCTACTCAACAAGAAATACGCTCCACTGCTCGAATGTATAATATTAATACCAATGAAGATTTTGATGATCCGGAGATAATAGCAGGTATCTTTCGAGTGTGAAATAAATACATTATGATAATGATTGATTTAGGCTTGTTTGTTCATATATTAGTAGTAAATGGGTGAAAGAATTGAGAATTCAATTAGAAATTATTCATAGTAATATGACAGTTACAAATTTATTAGGGTACAGTGTGTGGATAAGTAAGATATATTGAAAGTGTCCCATTATAATTCAGAGAATTTAATTTCTTACTAAATTGATGAATTGTTATTCAATGAATTGGAAGTAAGATTGGAAATAAACCAGTTTTATAATTACCATAAAAATGTTCATTATAATTGAAAAGAGTAGAGTTAAACAGTTTAGATGAATTGGAAATTATAATGTTAGAGGATTTATATCATTCTGAAATAGAATAGTTTCTTTGCTGCATTGATAAGATAAGGTATAGGGGATGATTCTTATAAGGAGAATATTAAAAGATCAAATGATGCAGAATATTGTTATAGAAAAGTTTAAGAATATGTACATCAGTGATCAGTTTATAAGACAAAGGAAAATGGAACGGTTGAATCTGAACCATAAAAAAAAATTATATGGTAATTAGAGATTAAAAAAATAATAATAATAATAATAAATATAGATGGATTATTGGTATGGAGTGATGAAAATAGAGGTTACTGTCTATATAATGAGTTACATTATATGGATTTTAGAAAGGTTAAAGTAAAATGCATTGGAGATGTGTAGACAATATCTTATCTCCTGGTGCAATGAAAATTCGAGGACGAATTTTCTTAAGGGGGAAGATTTGTAACATCCCAAAATACGGGTTAGTGACCAAAATTGTAAAATTTCAGAATATGGTGATTAAAGTAGAATAGTTTAATAGTTTAATGATTTGTTCGGAAATATTTCCTAAAAGTTTATAGTAATTATCCAAAGAATTAAAGGGCAAAATGGTCATTTGACTTGAAAATTATAATTAAATGATATATAGGCATGTGGGATAAGGATGAGGAGATATTTTCTCCACTTCATCTCCTTTGTTCTTCTACACGAGAGAGAGACACATCAAAGGTGAGTTTGCTATTTTGTTAATTATTTGTTGTTTTAAAAGTTGGGTTATGATCACTAGATGATAATTAAGCTTAAGGAAAGCTTAAGTTATCTTAAAAGCAAAAGATAAAAGAGTTATGATAGATTAAAGAAAATGAGTTTTTATATGAAATCATGGAATAGAGTTGATAAGTTGAATTTTAAGTTGAATTTGACTTGTCATCTATGAGAATAAGAAGATAGAAGTGTTAGAATTGTATTTAGAACATATTGAAATTTTAGTATGATTCTTGAATTTCATATGAAGGATAGGATTTTGAAGTCATAGAGGATTTTCATGGATATAAGTTAGTTTAAGTAATGGTATTTGAGTTTAATGACATGGTAGGGGTTTAAAATAGAAGAATTGAAGGAAAATTTGATGATTTTCGAGCTTAAAATACAATTTCTGGGTAGAGGGAACCGATACCCTATGAATGAGAATCGATTCCCCCTCTTGAACGAAAAATTCCAGTATGTTCAAGGGGTATAGATTCCCCTGTGGGGGTATCGATTCCCCCCTAAATGAAAATTATAGAATTTGATTCATTAAACCGGTTTAAGTTATTAACATCAAGTTTAAAGTTTAGGCTTCTGATAGTTGTTTTGAAATGATATATTTATGTAGATATTGAGCCTAAACAAGTTCCGGAATAATCAAAGGATTATAATCGAATCAAAGTAAGGCTAAGGTGAGTGCAATTTAATTTGTACTTATATTATTGAATAAACATTGGCTTGCGATGAGCTAGTGATGGAGTTACTATGGTAAGAAGTAACTCCTAAAATGTGATTTGATTGGTAATTTATGTGATGATTTGTGTGATTATGGGATATGTGTTAAAAGACAATGATCTAAATGACTACATGAATCATGCGGTATAAGTTATGTGATTACATGTATGTATTAATACATATTGCTTGCATTACATGTTAATGTGATTATGAATAGGTAAAAAGGAAACAAATGATGATATAAGAATCTATTATAAGATATATGATATGAAAATAAGATAGTGAGCTATGTGAAAGAACTATGAGCTTATATGAATATGTGATATAAATGAAGCTATATGATACGATCTATGTGATTACATGCACATATGATATATGTTATATGAAATGACATATGAATAGGCAATACGTGATACATGTGATATGATATGGAATATATGGTTACACATACATGTGGTATATGACAGAAGAGAAATGACAAGTAATGTGAACTGTTAAATGATAATGCCCATGTTATGTGATATGAGAGCTAGGGTATAGTTGGCATGCCAAGGGTCGAGGGTTTACCTATGTTCTTCGGGACATATGGACTGTTTACCTATGTTCTTCGGGACATATGGACTGTTTACCTATGTTCTTCGGGACATATGGACTGATTACCTAGGTTCTTCGGAATCTATGGACTGGTCCTTCGGGACATTGATCGAGCTGTGGTGACAGCATATGTGTGCACAACCTCAATGTACTCACATACCTTAAGTTCTCAAAAGTATACATGGGCTAATACATGGTCTTTACAGAGAGTAAATAAATAAATTGATTTTCTACTATGTATGTTTTGTTGTGAAGTAGTATATGTGTTCCATGGTATGTAGAGAAATGTTCGATATATATATATTTATACGATAAAAGGTATTAAAAGTACTTGTATTATCTTATGTTATCATGTATACTGAATTATATGCGACACGATTGAATTCATAGATTGAATGTTTATATTTATGATAAATGCATTATTATTATTATGTTTTTGCTTCACTAAGTCTATGACTTAGCGTGTAAGTGATTAACACGTAGGTACTGAGAAGCAGAAGGGTCAAAGCTAAGTTCAAAGTAACAACATATCTCTGCTCAAAGATCAGATCAGAAGTAAATTACACAGTATGTATTATTATGTGATAAATAGGTTGGCATGTAAATAAAGTAGGTAAATTAGGTATTTATGCTCTGATCGAGTTTTGTAATATTTTAAACATATTTATATAAGTATAAATGCAAAGAAATGAACGGTTAAATTTTTACGAGTGTTATGTACAATTTACGAAAATCACTGTAGCAGGTTACTATAGTACTGTTCATATCGTATTTCACCGTTCATAAACACGTTTTTATCTTAAAATTTTATACCAAACACAATTGAATAGTATTTGATTGTATTTTCTTAATATAAATTCAAATGTTCAGTTATTTTACAAGAGTAAAGGTTTTGAAAATGTCAATGTGACATCTCAGACTCGTATTCAGGTCGGGTACGGGTTGGGATGTTACAATGAAAGTATTTATTATGGACATGGAATATGAAAACGAATATGTGAATAAATATGAAAGTGGAAAATGAGAATAAATAAGAAAGTTATGAAAAGTATTTAAATGAAATAGAGTATGAAATGATTGTTATGTTTATTATTGATTATAATAGTTTTGACAAAATCACTAGATGATGATTTTCAAGTCTCTGATTAGGAAATACAGTTTGAATAAATCGGTTTGGATATTTAATGATTTTATTTGAATTTAAGTTTAATGTTTGAATTGTTATGATATTTTAAGTTAAGTTTTATATAAAGAAAATTAATGTCATGATGTTGTTAAGTTGTTTAATATTCTATATCACCCTTAGCTTGTTTTATAATGTCTCACCAAGTGAATAATTAGCGTGTGATGATTTTTACACGTAGGTAAAGAAGGGCAAGTGAAGTAAGGAGTTGAGTTTGCATCAATCAACAAAGAACTACATGTATCAATAATGACATCATACTATTTTAAAATTTTTAGATGACATGTATACAAATAAAAAATGTCTAAGATATATTATTATGGTTATAGATATGAATCTAAGTTTTATATTTTAGATAAAAAATATATTTTATGAGAACAAAAAATATTTTAAAATTAGGCAGATTTTAAGCAGCATTGTTTACTATTGAACTATTAAACTTCTGCCTAAAATTAAGCTTGATTTATATTATAATTATTATTTTATGATTTTACACGATTAATGGAATAATTGTAATTAAAGTTAATAATAAAATGTTTTATAATGGAAGAAAATTTTAAGCATTTATGATAAGTGGATGTTTGTAAAGTTGATGTGACATCTTTAGTTCGTATTTTGAGATATATAAGAGCTATGAGTGTTATAACATGACAGTTAGTAAAATTGGTATAATTATATATTAATCACTCTTATTTATATATTCTATCAATTTAGTCATAATTTTAATAAATTAAGATAAAATTAATCTTCCAATCGGATGGTGCCATGTGTCACCATTCAATTATATTTATGAAATTTAATATACTTATTTTACAAATTTTAAATTTTAAAATACACTATAGTATTATTAGTAACATACGATACAATCTTATATTACCGCAATATCAAAAATTAAGAATATTATTAAGAATATTAAAAAAATAAATGTTCAAATAATAATTTAAAATTAAATTTTGAGATTCATGAAATAATTATCTTTAATTAAAAAACATAAACAACTCAATTAAATATGTATATTTTGTTCTGCAGAACAAAGTGTAAGCACCAAAAATTTATAAGAAACTTTTAATTTTACAAATCATAAATTCCTAAAAAATAATCTAGAATAATCGAAATTATTGTATTTTTCTATACCTTCTCTGTTAGTCATGTCTTTGGTGTCATTTTTATGTTTATCAAATTTTAAAATCTCTCAAGTTTTATATCTTCTGGTCAGCTATAGTCTAATGACATATTCACATTATCTATTAGTTAAATTTATTAAATAATAATTTTAACTATATATTTATCTACATATAAATAGTCATCGTCATCCTAAACCTGACACAAACACTAAAAATATATATAATTTATCATATAAGATTAAAAAAAGAAAAAATTTCTTGATTGTTCATCATTTTCTTCAACTTGTCTACTCTTTTTCTCATCTATTGAACATTGTTTTTGACTCTCCACCTAAACAAAAGGGCCTAAAAGTTAACCCATACCTAAAGAACATATCAAATCTTTAAAAATTTAAGATTGAATCAATCAAAAAATAATAAAAAATCAATAAACATTGATGTCACTTGATATGAATCGTGAACAATTCGATATAATCTAAATATATAAATATATATCATATCAAATCATCAAGAACAATAAATTAAATGCATAAGCGAACTTGAATTTAATTATATGTCAAAATCTTTGAGTCTTTTGGTTTTGATTGTTCAATAAAATATGTTTTTTCTTGGTGTAAAAATTCTCATATGGAGATAAAAAAAAATATAAGTTGACCTATATATTGGGGATCACTACTTTTTTATATAACTGATTATTAAATCGATTTTTAAATATTTATAATTTTGACTTTCATTAAATTATAAATACCTATAGTATATACAATTTAATTCCATGATACTTTAGTACCTATAATATATGTAGTATAATTTATAATTTAATTTTATATTATATATATACCTTCTCCGAAAATGAAATATATTTCATGCGTACACATTTTTTTGGATTAACATTTAACTTTTTTTTGGTACACAAAAGTTTAGGTCAGAGGTGACTCTCTCAATCCAAGGTCATGCCATATCTAAGACTTAATTGAGATTTACAAAGGACTTTACTGATTGTCCACCAAGAGTGACGGTGGTAGGATTCGAACTTGGACTTAACTCAAATTCTTGAATCTCAATCACTTGTGCCAACACTCGTTGGCTTGGATTAACATTAACTATGAACCTAAGATTTCATATAATTGATAAGGAAAATGTCGGATAATGGTAACATCAAAGCAACTGCTAAGTGCTAACTGAGCTTTACACAAGTTCACCAAAAAAAAGGTGAATCGCTTTGATAACTTCTTTACTAACAGATTCAAGACTCCTGATGCACACTCCTATAGACAAACAGGCAATCCGTAATTGTGGAATGTCCTGATTGTTCCATTCCATCCACCGGCAACAATCACAACTCCCCATGTTTCCGGTAGGCTCGTGTGATTACCGGCACTATTACGACAGAGTCGTTGGTGGTGGTGGTCATATGGATAACTCTCATGTTCCACACCTGTTGCATCCCACGAAGGAAGCTTTTCTTCAGGCCATGTAGCAGAGCCCTTGGATGATCCTGACCCGTCATTGGAGAACCAATTACAGATCGAGAATCGTTCCGGATCTCCGATCCGGGAAACACTCTCAATTCGACCTTCTCTCGGTGCCAATGCCCAGGAACCGTTATCATCCATGTGACTCTGATCTAGACCCTGGCCTGACCAAGGTATTGCGACGGATACATCTTCGCAGAAGAAGTGCTCACAAGAACGAATAGATTTTGTATGTTTGGATGTTTGGAAACACAAGCCATCGTAGTTCCAGACATAAACACGACAGTCTTCTCCAACCGAGATTATATGTTT
The DNA here is from genome assembly GCF_006381635.1 of Hibiscus syriacus. Lineage (NCBI taxonomy): Eukaryota > Viridiplantae > Streptophyta > Magnoliopsida > Malvales > Malvaceae > Hibiscus > Hibiscus syriacus. Next base: position 71,265 of record NW_024062360.1, read on the forward strand.
CCCGGTTGAAGTGAACGATGCCGACAACTGACTTCCCGACTTTGGCAGCCCTGCATGGGTTCAATACAAATATCAGTTAATGAAAATTGCAGCATTGACAGGCTACACATGCACAAAATCATAAAAAGTATAACATAACCTTCAACTTCAAGCGTAGCGCATAAGTCATGATAATATTAAATATTCAATGCTTGACTAATAACTCTACTTTATCTTCAATGGATGTGCAGATTCATTAAGATCTCTGAAATAGTGAAAGGAGAAAGCTGTGCAGATTAAAGACGTTATCGATATGACTTCGAATCAGTACCTTTAAATTTATGAACCATATCTACTCCGTCGAATATCCGGAGTTTGGAATCTTCGCAAGCTATCATAACCGTGTGTGATTCATCCTGGGAGAACTGCAAGTAGGATTGAAATTGATTAGTACCAAATGGAAGATTAGTATAAATAGCAGCAATGGCTTTAGTGCAAAACCTGAATGCTTGTAATTTTGTTGCCAGAGGTTTTCTTTCTGCCATGAATATGTATCTCTGCCTGCAAACTGACACCGAAGCCTATTGCACGCAAAAAAGAAGAAAAAACTCAGGCCGTGCCGGAAAAAGGAAGCGATGACCGAACAGCTACAATTAAATACTATGATAGAACTCTGATTAGCAAGAAACTATTACCTGATGCTTCATAAAAGTGGCAAGTGCCTGCAATGGAGCCAACTACAAATTCCTGCTAGAATAATGAAAGGACATGAAATTATTACTATGCCAACAAGTTATGAAAAATGCAAAACAATCTTTGTTTTAGCAGATGAACATTGATTCGAGTATTCAGAACCACATGGACCTTGCCGTCTGGCCGGTAACATATAGCAGTTATAATGTCCTGCACATCCACCCAATGGACAACTCGCTTCTCAGAGACTCCCCAGATCCTTACTTTTCCATCTATCGAACCGCTGATGAAGTAATTGTGATCTACTGGATTGAACTGAATGCATGTGACTGTTTCCATCCAAAGAAAAAACATGGTTCAGAGTTTAGAACATGGAATCATTCATTTCAGAGAAGACAGGGAATCGAGTCCCTTAATAGTTACCGTAGTTATTATGGTGAAAAACATTTAGACATCGATCGCAGCTGACTTGCCACAAACGAACAGTTTTATCCATGGATGAAGAAACAAGAAGCTGAAACAACAAAACAAATTTGATTTAGTACATCAAAACAACAAAAACAAAGGTCTAAATGCACTTCTAGGCTTCTATTGACTCACGTTTGAACTGGACCATGCAAGATCTAAAACATCACTGGCATGTCCGTGAAACTCCTGCATTGGTAAATCCTCAAGCTGGAAAATCTTATTAGGGATAACAACTGGGGATAGGAGCGACTTTCTTCTGCCAAAAGTCAACTTTCCTTTGTTCATTTTTCTAATCAAACTGCCCTCTGCCATGAAAGGTTTACTAGAGGCATCTGTCGAGGTGACACGCCATATACGTACGACCCTGTCTTCACCTCCGGTTGCCAAATACTGACCATCTGGACTAAACTTCATGGTCCAGATGAAGCCCTTGTGAGCCTGTATTTCTTGTCCCATAGAAAGTGCAGTGAACTCCATGCACCCTTTCTTGTTAGGCTCAACCATCATTTTCTTTGAACTATGTACTACTTTGGTACCATGTTTTGATACATTAGATGCACATCTAGTTTTTCCCCCTTTCCTCATGCTCAACAAGTGTTTCCACCATTTATTGAAATTTTTCGAGTTAATTTCGCATTCATCCAAATGAGCTTGAACTTCATTCTCACTCTCTAGAGCTAAGTTCATCTCATGTTCTGATTCATCAACCAAAAGATTGGCTTGACAAGTCATCTCCCTCTCACAACAATCCGAATTTCCTTGGACATTGCTAACGGATAAAATGGAAGAACTCGGAACAGCACCACTGCACTCTGCAATCCTCTTTAAGTCCTTCTTACTTGATGACTCTGCAAACTCAACCAGATCCATCGATCGAAGAAAACGCTCACGTCGTTCCTTCACACTCGACGGATCGTTCATCCAAACCCCATACTCTAATTCTTCAGCAGACAAGCAATCCAAAGAATCAAAGAACACATCATCATATTCTCTCACATAAGACCTCAGCATGTCTTAAGATCAATGTTCCACGTCAAAACCACAGTAATATGCAACACAAAGAAGTTTCCTAGAACCCCTTTAATACCTTCCAAATCCCCAATTCATGGACCATAATTTACTCTCCTGATCATGTAAAATAATGGGATTGGAAGGGAGAAATTCAACTGAATATACAATTCTAAAAACACGGATAGATACGAGGAACTAAGTCCAAGTCCAGCAAAGTCATAAAATATACAAAATGAAAACTGTTAACAAAGCCAAAGGCGAATGGTTGGATAGTTTCAAGACGTGTATGTACCTCGGGTTCAATGCAAAGCAAACAGGAGGATTAGAAAAAACTATCACCGACTTTCCCTGTGATGGTGGGTGGCTCAACACCTCAGTAAGTCAATCTTTTAAGGGGCCTGTATCGAAATTTACAGCAATCAAAAGGGTGTCATAGTGTGAACATAAAGAGAGAGATTGGCGGTGGAAGGAAAGGTGGCCAAGCCAAAAACACAAGAAGATGCTTTCTGCAACTTCTATTTTCTCTTCGCTTTTTTGGATGATAACGATGGTGACGTTTTATCTTACCCACGTCCGAAACACCATGAAATTATCTCATTAAAGGACGGGCCGAATTAGGCAACTGTTGCAAAAATGATTGAGTGGTCAGTCTGGAAAACTGGAATGAATAAAACAGCACTGAATCATTCTCAGTACCAGACAAAGCAAAATTCAAAAGAGAAAAATGACAGCTGAAAAAGTACTGCGGGGAAAGGCGTGTGTCTAGGCAATAGCATATCGTTTGTTATGTCCATGTTTTTGCGGCCTTATGTTTATCCTAACAGTGATATAACGAATATTATTACGATTATTATATAAATTCTGATAAATATTTAATAATTTTTAAAAAAAATTAATCATTAATTTTAAAATAATAGTAATTAATAATATAAGTAAAATATATAAATATAATTATTTGAATTTATTTTTTAGAGAAGATAATATTATGTGTTATTGTTGAAACTATGGTCGGATGAAGATTGTAACTTTGTGTTATCTGCTCTGTTTTTTTAAATTTTATTGTTTCTGTGTATTAAATTTTGTGTGTCTTCTTTGTACAGCACTATTCCGGGTTTTGCGGTTTTTGTGGCAGAATAATCCAAAAGTAGATACGCATCAAATGGAAAGGGCCACCGCTTTGGATTATGACTTCCACACTTGAAAAAAAAGAACCTTTCAAGTATGAGAAAAACCCTTTAAAAAAACTAGTTAAGTGTTTGTTTAAAAAATTAGATCAATCAAATTATTATTTAAAAATTATAAACTTTGAAATTATATAAAGGTTGTTTCTTTTAAGTATGCAATCACATAGGAACATCTCACAAATTATGTTGTATATACGCATATTTTCTTTTTGGTATAATCAACGGTATTTAATATATTAATTGATTAATCCGAATCGAAAATTACAGAAGTAAAGACGACTCTTATAACCTAATTTATTATCATATTCTATTTTTTCTTTGTATATGCTCATATTCAATAGTAGGTTATCCAAACCGTACTTCCGCAACTAAGGCGACATAAAGAGACTTACACAGTGCGAGCGTGACTAAGGCAATATAATATTAATTAAATGTGTAAACTATACTTTTTAGTACATAAATTATTAATTTTAATTCGTTTTAATATCTAAATTTTTTTTAAAAAAAATTATATATGACGTTTAGTTATTTTAGTACCACACTATTAAAAACTTGACGGATGAACTCGTCTACAGTCGTCGACCGTTGCATCTGTCGATCAATGAAGCTCAAACTTTTTAGATCGTATCTTTTCGACCTCCTGTATGCGATTCTGGCCTCCGTTTCACCTTAAAAATCCTCAATCTTCCCAGATTGACGATGGAGTGTTCTATTTCTTCATTCTCGTATCTTCATGGTCGATTGTCTAATGGGCCTGAAACTGAATTATGTTGGTTAAATCATCATTCTCTTGTAGTCTACCGTTCGGATTGGTCGTCCATCCAACGGGGCTATGCCACATCCGTCTATCCGTTAAGTTTTTAACGACGAGATACTAAAATGAAACAAAAACTAAATGTTACGTAAGGTTTTGAAAAGAAAAGAAAAAAGAAATTTAGGTACTAAAAGAACCTAAAATTACAGTTTAAATACTAAATGCACAATTTAACATAATTTAATAAATGAAAACCACAAAGGAGAAAAATCTTATTAAATAGTCATTTGATAGCTCTCTATACAAATATTGCCACTAAGGCCCATTAAAAAAATTATCACCACTAAGATTTATCATGAGATCATGTAAATAACAAATCATTGATCAAAGCAAGGTTATCACCTACTTAGGCACAATTAGGGTATTAACTCGAACTATTTGATCATATGAGTATTAATGTTTTGAGGATTCAGGGTCTTATCTTAGACAGGGAAGGTCATTTTAGAAAGATAATGGATCTCAAGGGAGTCTAAGGGGTCAATTGGGTCGAGTTGGCCCAAACAAACCAAAGGAATCCAATTCTGCCCAGAGATTTTATGAGCTAGGACATTGGATTAAAGTTAGGTTTTATAATTTGGTTAAGGATGGAGATGCATTTTTCAAAATCATTTTTAACCTCAAAAAATATTTTAATCGACAAAATTTTCGTATTTTAAAAATTCAGATCCATCATTCATTTCAGGCTAAGGCTAAGTATCATCAAACACCTATAAAATGTATATTTATTATTTTCTGAAAAATCTACTTAAAACGAAATTTACGAGGTCTGTGTTGGTTGAATTGTGATGTATGCAAATAAGAGTGTAAAATGTACAAGTGCACGTAATCAAATAAGTAATATAATGATGAGTAAAGTATCATCTCCACATAAATGGATGATGTGCAACTCGATTTTAAAAATCAATAGTAAAGCATGTGTTTGAACAGTACATTATTGATTGAGAATGATGTGAAATAAAAGTAAAATTCTAAAAGCAATTGAAATGTTGATGACAACATAAATTAACAGATCAATTCACCGAGAAATGAACAATTATTAGGAAAACAAATTGGAGAAACGTTGAGGGGATCAAGAGAGGGAGAGTCTGGCCAAGCCTCAACCACTCATTAAATAGAGATTAAATGTTTTAAATCAAATTAATAAATATGTAAACAATAAAGATTAATTGTATAATTATAATAATTTCTTTAAGAGTCACGTCAACTCATCTATTAGATATTGACGACGGTTAACTAGATTGATAGTTAAATAATTTAATTGATAAAATTAAAAGATCAATAATTAAAATAAAATATTCACTAATTAAGTGGCCTTGCGAGTATAATTTACCCTTAAAAATATTGTCATTGGGCATCTAATCATCCACATTAATCAGAAAATTGTTGTTGGGGGCAATTTTAGTAATTTGAAATGAACTGCTAAGACAGTTTTGTACACGAGGGGAAGAACCCACCTTCTTTACAAGTTAAAGGCGCCCAGCTGGTTAGTGGTGTTTTTTCAGATTAACCATTTCTAGCACGACATAAAGAAGATGAGCTTTAGTATTTTATAGAATATTAATAAATTATTTTAAATATTAACTTCAATGGAATATTAATAAATTTTCATTTTAGTCTAGTGATTAAGTGTTAACATCCTTAACAATAGGTCTTGAATTCAAATTCTTCCTTTAAGAGCAATATTTTTTATGGTGACCTTATATAATTTAATATAAATTTTAGTAATATTTTAATAAATATTTAGTCTAACTCGGTCTATGCCCTTTTTTAAAGTTTAGGGTTTGATTCTCAATCAAAAATATCATTTTCTTTGATTATATTTTGTTAATAAGGTAGTAACATGTATTATTATCTTAATCATATAAAATTATTAAGTAATATTGTATAGACATTTAATATGAGGTTAAAAACTCATATTTTAACATGTATCATAAAAATAATTTTCTCACGGTCATATTCAATTAGAAAACAGCTACTATTTTATTTTAATACTTTTAGATTTTGATTCCGATCCCTTCCATTACTTTTGTCCAATCAAAAACCAGTTTTTCTATTTGATGGGTGTCGAAATTACATTCAGCAAACCACTCCCCCCTTCACTACTTTGTCTCTCTAAATAATCTAAACTTTTTGGTGAATATAAGATTTTATGTTGAAAAATAAATTTTAAAAAAATAAAAATTAAAGAAAAATTAATTTATAAAAATTTTAGAGAGTAAAATATATTATTAATAAAAGATATTTAAAATATATATGAATATAATTTTTTCAGAATGTGGCGTTGTAAATTACGGTTGGGAACGAAATCTTTGGTTTGAAGAACTTGCATGGTGGCGGGGCACGTGTTGTTGCCGCTGACAAGCCAACGCTGGATGCTGCTTCGGTCGTACGTTACGCCCGTGCACAAGCTCACAGGGGATGTCATCACGTCTAACGATATCGGACATCGAAACAAATTGGGAACTGTAATGTACAAATCGTGTCTTCGCATTTTCCCCCCTCGTTTGGGAAGCGAGAAAGTGGAGGAAAATTAATATTTCAGTGACACAGTGACTGAAGAACCCCAAAAGAAAAAAGAAAAAAGAATGGACTAGAGAAGTGGGAGATGACAAGGGAGAGGAGGGTGGATTTAAAGAAATAGAGAAAAATAATCAAAGGAAAGTAGGGATGGCAGTATGATCCGAATCCGACGGGGAAATTCGAAACCCGATCAAGTTCGGGTCAGGCCGGGTTGAATGGTATCGGGTCGGGTCTGGTATCGAGGATTTTTTTGGGGATTTTTTCGGGTGAGGTTCGGACGAAGGTATCCCCGCCCCGACCCGCCCCGATTATATATATATATTTTATATTTTTATATTAATTATATATATAATATTTTTTATTTTTATATTAATTATATATAAAATATTTTTGATTTCGGGTTCGGGTTTGGATATAATATTTCGGGTCGAGTTCGGGGATGGAAAAAAAAATCCCCAACAGGACGTCCTGATAAAAAACCCGTCGGGGATCGGGTCGAGGACGAGGATTCATTTCGGGTTCGGGGATGGGGCGAGCAAAACCCGACCCGTTGCCATTCCTAAAGGAAAGTTTGTAGGTTTAGACTCGTTGACCTGGGATTTAAAATTTCATTATCTTGATTCTAATAAAATTCAAATTAATATCTAAAAAATGTAAAATGCTTGTTTTATATGTTATTTTTAATATGATTTTAAAATAATTTATATTTTAATTTATAATTATAATATTATTATAAATAAAGATATCAACTTTTAAAATTATAATAAAAATCAAGGTAAATTATGTATTTATCCATTTATCTACTCTTGTGGGTTCGTTTTGATTATTCGACTATTTTTAAAAAAATACATAACGTTATGTTTCGATTTCATTTCGATCATCCACTATTAAAAAATAATGGTGCTACTAATGTGTTAGCATATAATCTCACATCATCATTAAAAATATATAAAGGTAAAGTACATAAATAGTCCCCCGATTATAAGATATTATTTATTAAGTCCATTGATTATTAAAAGTTGCAAAATAGTCCTTTGACTATATAGTGTTGCTTTGTTGAGTCCCTCGACTATTAAAAGTTACAAAATGGTCACTCAACTATTCGTTATGTTCCAAACTCGTTCTTTTTCGTTAAAAAAAATTAATGGTATTCTGAGCTGAATGTTAACCTGATAACTGTGATATGATAAAATCTTATCTCAGAATCTCTAATGACTATCATATCTTAGTCATCATGTTAATGTCCAACTTAGACAAAAATCATTTTTTAACGAAAAAGGATGAGTTTGAAACATAATGAATAGTCGGGTGACCATTTTGTAACTTTTAATAGTCAAATGACTTAACAAAACAACATTCTATTGTCGGAAGACTATTTTGTAACTTTTAATAGTCGGTTGACTTAATAAATTAATACTCTATAATCGGGGGACCATCTATGTACTTTCCTTTTAAAATATCACGTCGGTAATTCTATTTATTCTTAACCACTTATTATCAAAACGGAACAAGAATATAACATTATGTATGACTTTAAAAAAACATATAATTAAATGACTAAAGCGAAACTGCAAGAATAGGTGGATATCTCGATAGTTTATCCTAAAAGTTAATTTTGCATGATGATGAACTTAAGGTCACTAGTAGCAAAATCCTATAACTTTTCAAGGGAGTAAGGATTTAAAATTTTCCAATTGGGGTAAAAGCCAAAACACGTTGGTCTGGTGGGAAAATGAGGAGTGGCTCCAAGTTCTAGGTGGGCGGCAGTCTGTCGATAGCTACTGCTCATTTTGGTAGTTTTTTAAACATTGGGACTCCAAAGGGGCAAAATTAGATACCAAAACCTAACAAGTGCGGCTGTCGTTGCTACCTCTGCCCCAAAAATGTAGTAAAAAGTAAAACTTTATCGATACCAAACCTAACAAATACGCTATTTTCTTGTTTACCATTTGGCAAATAACACGATGAAAAGTCGGATTTTTGGTTGAAATGTGAGCATGTGTTCAAACATCATATATTTTGCAAATATTTCTTTGAAGAAATTTGGGACCAAATTTTGTTTATAAAACACGTATGTTTCATGTTAAACATGTGGTTTGTGAAAATCCGTGGATGTTGATATGAACTAACAATTCAACCGTTAAATTTCATGTTCTATTTACATGAATCATCTCTGTCGAAATTTAAGCATATTGAAATTTATTAAGCGGTCTCAATAGCTAAAACGAATGTTATTCATCTTAGAGGTTTCATGTTCGAGTAATTACTTCTGTAGAGTGTGTACGTTGTCAATGATTAAGAAAGATTTTGAATAAATATTATCTTATAATCATCTCAAACTTTATAGAATGGAATTAGGTCAAAGGCAGAGCATGATTTTATGTAGCTTGCAAAGCTCTACCATAAAAAACCATATGATGTTCATGAATTAAATTGAGATGCAAATCATCACCAACGTGGACGCTACTCGTTCTCCGTCCATCCATTTCGAGTACCATTCTTTTTTTCTTTCAACGATCATGATTTCAGGTTATAAAAATTTGTTATTTTAAAAATATTATGATAATGAAAAAACAGTTTTTTATTTAATTATTATCTAATTAATGATAGGTCGAAGTTATTTTTTTATAAAATTGAATTTGAATTATAATTATTTTATAGTAGTTAAAATATAATTTTACTATTATATTAACTTTAAATTTTATATATTTTTACAATTTTATACACAGAATTAGGGGTTAGCATTTGATCGAGTCAAATTGAGTCAAATTTTTTTGAGTTATTCGAGTTGACGAGTCGTATTTTACAACTTAAATTTAACTTAAAATGTTCTCGAGTCGAGTTTAAGAAATTAAAGTCGAATTATTCGAATTTCTATAGTCATTTTTTTATAATTATTTATAGTATTATGGCAAGATTTGTTTCAATTTTTGACTTTCTCTAACCATAATATATATATATATATATTATTCTTTTCACATTATAATGTTATTTAATAGATAAATAAAATATAAAATTATAAAATATATTCATAATATTATATTTCAAAGAAAGTATTTTGAGGGTAAAATATTGATGAGAGTATAAAGGAGTCAAGGAATTGATGGAAAAAAAGAATTTACAAACAAATATAGTCAAAAGACCAAATTCTAGTCAAGGAATTGTGTACATTTTTAGGGTAAAATATTGATGAGAGTACATTTGATTTAATATTGATATTAATCACAAAGAAAATTCACATTGAGATGCCGCTTAAATCAAATGCAATGATAAAAATGAATAGCAAGTTAAAATTAAGCATCAAAATTAAAACAAATGATCAATGCTAAAATTTGCGTATCAAAATTAATATTATCATGATTCAAATAATCACAATTAATATCAAGTAAAATTAAGTATCAAATTATTAAGATTAATGATAACAAATAATATAAAATGATATGAAATTAATGCAAATAAAAATAATGAATAAAAGAAATTATTAAGAATATTTTTATTTAAAATCAAAGAGTAAATTCAAAATTAATTAACAAAATAAAAATAAAGGATAAATTGTTGAACTATGTTTTATAATATTTTGATATAACAAATTAAGGCAAAATGTTTTTGAACTTGATTGAATTTGTTCAAAGTTTTCAAAAATAATTCAAAGTCCATTAAAATAGAATTTGAGCACAAAACTGCTTTTCTTGGTACGTAGTACCGATACTATTCTTACAATATCGATACTGCATGAACAGTACCGATATTGTTCATGTGGTACTGATACCAAAGGTAAGAGAAGTATCGATACTCTCTAGGTAGTATCGATACTAACAGTGTTTTTCGAATAACTCAAATTCCAGAACGCAAAATAGGTACCGATACTACTTTATATTGTAATATCGATACCATGACCATAGTATCGATACTGGTCAAGCCCAACGGTTAGTAACGGCTAGTTGATTTAAAAATTATAAAGGTAGTACTGATACTCATTAAAGGAGTACCGATACTCCCTGTCCTGGGCAATTTTATTTTGCAGAAAAATAATCTCCAACGACTCTAAATCATCCCCAACGGCTAAAAACGACCACAATCTCATTCCAATATATAAAAACAAGTTGAGGACACTTGAAGAAGGGTTAGAACACCTATCCAAGCAATCAAACACAAGAGAAGAGTTTTTCATTCTTATTTTTCTTTCTCTTGTAAATATTAGTGTTTTAGTGAGCTCATTGCCAATCTTTTGATTGTTTTATTGTGAGCTAAATTCTTGTAATCACCCTACCTTTTAGAGGTTTTCTTGTTTACATCTTTGTTCATTTTGTAAAAAAGCTAGGGAGTGTAAATGTTATCTCTTTATCATGTAAAAAGAAAGAACAAATTAGTGAATTTGTTAGAAAATCCTTAGTGATGAGCTAAGGTAGTGGATGTAGACTTGGATGAGAAGTCGAACCACTATAAATCCTTGTGCGTCAATTTTTCTCATCATTTAAATCTCCTTAATCCCTAAATTTTTCTCAAATCCACTTCAACCTCTCTTGGCAATTACCTGGTTGTTCAATTGAGCTTCATCGAATATCCCAACACAGAGTATAGAAAATTTAAAACCTAGAAGTGTAAAATCTAAACAGGAGAAAGGGAGAGGGTTTTGCATGCAATTTGACCATTTAAATTAAAACAAAAGTAGGGTGGGTAGTGTAATTTAACCATGTATATTAAAACATAAACCTACTTTTGTCTGAAATATAAATAGAACAAACTATGGGGGTTTTTTATGCAAGTTAACCATCCTAAATAAAATAGAAATGGGAGCGGTTGGAATGTAATTTTACCATTCAAAATAAAAACTCAACCTCACCAATGGAAACGGGGAGGCACCGGCAGACTTGCTGCACAGCTTTTCCTGGCGGACGATTACTGTACGACTGCTGGATAATTTTTGGGTGATGTCAATTTGGGCGAAAACAAACCGTCGTCTTAGATTTGTAATATAATATTTATAAAAAAAACTTGATTTAATTTGTCATTTGGCTTTTTTACCGAAATATCATATGACGGTAATAATTATCTGTTAGATACCAATTTCTAAAATTTATCGATCTAATATCCTTTCTGACGATCAGCGCCTTTCCGGGGTTTCATCAGAGTTGGCACCACGTCATGAAAGGCGCAGATGGTCATCCGCGTCTTATCCGAGCTGGCGTCATGTAAGGACAGACATGAATCACCATCTGCGCCTTCCATTAAACTTCTAACCGTTTACTCCTCCCACATTAATTATCTCATCCAGTCAAACCCCTCCTCTCACCCTATAAATACCCTCTCCCTTCTTCATTCAAACACACAACAAATTCTCAAATCTTCTCAAAGCACAAACCCGATCAAATTCGAAAGTAAAATAAATTATTATATTATAATAAATTAATAATTTTTTTATTTTATTAAATTGTATTATATTAACTTTTTTATTATTATTTTTTACAGTTAAAAAATGGAAAGCGGTTTGTTACATTTAGATGAACATTATATCTCAATGCGTTTTGCAGATACATTAAAAATTTTAAATTCTATTTTAATTTTAATTATTGTTAATATTTTATTTATTTAATTTGTTTAGTCTTAGTTTATATTTTAATTTCTATAATATTTATTAAATTAGGAGAGATACCGTATATTAGATCCTTTCATTTGTAATCTTAAGTTAGATATATCAACCCGTGTATGACAGTACTTATTCGAGGTTGGATTCGGTTACGTAGAAAAATACGAAGGGCACTGTAACCTAAAATCCAACCTGATTTCTACATTGGTTGAGCGGTGGAGGCCAGAGATACACGCATTTCATCTTCCGTGCGGAGAGTGCACAATTACGTTGAAGGATGTTTCCAAGCATTTGAGGCTTCCGGTAGATTGAGATGTGCTTTATGGGGTGGCGCACAATGACTGATATTCATTTTTCGAGGAATATCCACCTAATTTCAACGGTGATTGAATTCCGTTAAATTGGTTGGATGCAACTTTCAAGCATTTGAGTGGTGGCGCCTCATAGGAGCATGTTAAAATGTATGCACGGGCTAGCATACTACAGCTCATAGGAGGACTCTTGATGCGGACAAATCACGCAACCAAGTTCACTGTATGTGGTTGCGTCACCTCGTCGATTTTCATCAAGCTGGCACATTGAGTTGGGGCTCGGTAGTTTTGGCATTTATCTATAGGGAAATGTGTCGAGCTACTGACTATAGAAAAAATGCTATTAGCGTCATCGTTGGATAATTCGAACGTTATATAAGTTAACAAAAATACTATGGTTGAAAATCTGTACTGAAGTGAGGACAATCTTCTAGCACTTCAAATATGAATCTTCCTTGAAATCTTCGTTTCAGCTCCTTAAGAGTTATCTTTCTCTTAAAGGATATTTTGACAAAATGATTTGATGCGAACACGACGCAGGTTTCATCTTCCCGAATTTCTCCATCACGATAAACAATATCTGAAATATGCATCATTCTGAGAGTTTGAAAGATTGAGAGTCTTATATCTACAAAAATAATAGCTGAAATACGTCTAATTAAATAAATAGTATATGAATTAAAATATAACCTAATAAAAATTTTAAAAATATCCACAATAATTTAAATAATATAATTTTATATTGTTACAGTATCGGTAAAAATGTCTCCACGTATGATCCCACTTTCTAATTTTACAACTGCAAAAAATAATACAAAATAATTAGTATAATAATTTTTTTTCAAATAATCATATATAAAATAAATATAATAAAAAATTTTTTACCTTACAATAAAAATTGAAGGAATTGGTGAAGCAAATATAGAAAGAATTGATGTGGTGATGTTTACGGTTGAAGGGTGTTATTTATAGGTGAGAGGAGAGTTTAAAGGCCGAGATATTCAGAACCAATAATGAAAGACACAGATGGTTATCTGTGCCTTACTGGCGCGTGTCAGAAACACCAGAAAGGTACGTGGCGCCAGCTCAGATAAAGTGCAGATGACCATCCGTGCCTTTCATGACGTGACGCTAACTCGGATGAAACCCCGAAAAGACACGGATGACGATCTACATCTTGTCAGAAATAATGTCAAATCAGTAAAATTTAGAGAAAATGTGCCTAATAAGTAATTATTTTCTGTCAAGTGATTTTTCGGTAAAATCGCCTTGTCATTTACCTTTCACGTTAAAATTAGACAGCTTATTGACCTGATCAAAGTGCCACATATTGCCTTTCTATTAGTCCACTATTTTTAATTGTACGAGGCAATTCATGTAACTCAATAAACATTATGGGAGTTTTTTGAGGAAAAAAATAGATATCAATTTGAGAAAACAAATACATTTTAGGAGGAAAAAGTACATTATGTGAGTTTTTTTAAAAATATGTTTTTAATTAGAATATAACATTTAATATAAACTGAGATTGGTTTTATCAATAAAAATATGATAGAAAGTATTTATTATAATCATCACATGGTTAATATTTGAGTATACTCCAACTTAAATTTGTTATTATACCAATTAGAAAACTATCACGGTAGTATTTTCTTTAGCTATTTAACAACATGTGATTAAAATGATCAAATTTTATAAATTTGATGGTTAAACTAAAAAGAAATAGTTTGATGACTAAAATAGAAGCACACTAATAATTGGGTGACTATCTAAATATTTTTCTCAATATTTTAAATAAATGTATTAGGTATTTGATAATATATAAAAAAACATTTAAACATTTCTAATGATAAATATTGCTATTTTAAGTATCATATATCAATAAAAATAGTTTTTTTAATATATCATATATAATGTTTTCAGGTAAAAGTACCATGATAGTCCATTTAGTATATCGTAGATTGTGACCTAGTCCATTTGCCGAAAATATGGGTAAATTGGTCCTTTTAAATTTGGAAAAGAGCAAAATAGTCCCTCTATCCAAAATTCCACCTCAATGAAGAAATAAAAAGATTCGCTTTCAGTCAAAGTAAATATTTTTTTTTGAAGGAATCAAAATAATTTGATCGTGAAGTAATGTCATTTATTACATTGAAGAGTTTGATCCTTTTCCATTGGAATTTGATCTAAACTTTAATAACTGTATTGAGCAAGGGTTCAAAGTTGGATGATTATGTAAATTTTTATTTTCAAATGCATTGAGAATATATATAATATAGGTTAGGATGACAAAAGTTCTTCTTAATGATTAAAAAAATCAATTTTTTTTCATTTTTATGTATTTTTTATGATTATGGATAAATGGAAAAAAGATATATGTTGAGGACTAGAAAATTGTTTTATTTTTTTTTGTAATTTTCACGTCAATAATTAATCAAAAAAATAAATGTGTTTTTTCTAACGAAGGGACCATTTTACTCTTTTTTTTGAAATGTATGGAGTCCTTTTCTCAGTAGAGAGGCCGAAATGCAATAAGGAATATGGTACATGGATTGTTGTGGTATTTTTACTAGGCGACTTTAGTAGATAAGGAATGATGGTTAGTCTTAAAATTTTGGGGTTTCTGTACAATACTTACGAGGATATTTAAGCATTCATTATTAATTGATTAAATTTTTTTGAATATATATTGTTTTATAATTATTCTAGACTAATAAGAAAAAAATGTATAATAATATAGTAGTATAAAGGATGTAAATACTGTTATTGGATTAATTATATCAGTAAGTGTTTTTTTTCGGTTGCCCTCCAGTTCTAAGATTTTGTCTTGATTAATCTGGACAAACCCGAGTTGCACACCTAATATTGGTGGGTGAATCCCCCAGCAATTTTTTTTGCATACACAATAATTCGAATATGAGACCTTACTTAAACGATATCAAGCTGTTTACCACTTGAATCAACATATCAGTACAAGTGTTTTCAATATTATAATACATGACTTAGAATTTTAATTTTCCAGGAAGGAAATGTGAATATATTTTTTAGAATTGTTTGTTGGACACAGATTCCCGGCTTTTTCTTTAAACAAATTCCATGAACTCAACTTATATATATATATATATATAAGCAACTATTTTTATAAAGGAAGAAAGAATATCTAAAATTATAACGAGTGTTTATAATTAAAACTAAATATATAATCATGATATGATCTTATAATTATTAATATAAGAAACTATCCACCTAAAATCATATAATGACCATGTAACGAAAAGTTGAAAAATTCACCCAAAACACTCGAATAATATGTAAATACAAATAGATATGACTACTACGATAAACAAATCACAATAAGATATTAAACAATTGAAAGATTACCAACAAACGTAAATTAAAGCCAAATATCATGAGAAAACTATCTAAAAACGTAAATTGCATATCCAAATCCAGTTTGAGAATCCAAAACTGGGAAAACCAACGGGATAACAAAATGAACGTCATCTTAATCGTCAAATCCAATTTTGATAAAAATAATTGACAAGAACAACCAAACGATTAAAAAAGAAAATTAAAAATTATGTCAAAAAGTAGAAAGAAAAGTGTCGTAAAGACAAGAAAACCTTATCATAAAAGTAAAATTTATTGAAAACAAAAGAAAAATAAAAATATAAGAAAATAAAAGATACCTACGGCAATAACTAACAGTAAGACTAGTGCCACCGTCTATGGACCAAATATAAGAAAGAAAGGAGGAAGTTTGCAGAAAAGGAGCAACTAGGTTTAAAAAATATATATATTTACATTCTAAATCTAAAAAAGAAATGTAATATTCCATGAACTCAGCTCTGATTGATCTTCTGGTCTTTATTATATGCCGTATTATTGTTCCTATACAACTTTGACATATTTATTTTGTTTTCAATTCGAAGAGATTTATCCAAAAAAGATAATAATAATAATATAGGAAAGAGTAACGGGTATTTAATGAATGTGATGGTTTATTAGGTTGGTTTCAATCGGACAGATGCATTTAGTTCCCTCTGGCAGTCTTCCTCGAGGGTTGGGGTTTGGAGTGTGGTGATGAAGAAAGCAACAACAGCAAAAGAATGCAGCTCTGATTAAAACGTAGCAACAAGATGAATCATGGAATGGGTCCGGTCCATTCATGTTGTTTAACAGAGTCGTTGTATCTATCAATCGAGGCGGATTGAGGTGTATACCATACATACACTCAAATGTTTGTGCACTTACTCACTCTCCCGTCTTATGTTACATGTCAATTCTCCGAAATAGTTTGAAGATGAATATGTGATTGTATATTAAAAGATAAATTCATAAAATTTTAAAAAATTCAAATAGATTATTGACCATAAATATATACTATTTTTTAAAAAATATATAATAATTTAAATTTTTTAGAATAACGATTTGATGTGCATGCACGTAAGCTTCATTTTTAAGGCCTACGAGCTAGGAGCGGCAAAGACAAATTATTCAGACCTGGTCTATGGGGAGGGGTGGTGTAGGAGGGATACCCCTTACTCGAGTGGCCCTTTAATCTGAAGTGGGACTAGAAGGTTTACCAATGGAGGGAAAATAATATATATTAATATGATAGAATTAGATTAAATAGCGAAAGAAATTAAGTTGTTTAAGTAAAAATAAATAAAGATTTATTACATGTTAAAACTTAAATTACATATAAAAAACTAATAAGAATTAAAAATATTATTAAACAACCAATTTAGAGTTCAAGGCTCCTCTACCATATATAGAGGTCTTCATATATGCGATAAACTCGTATATTTGATATTTTTTCATCTTTCCTCTACTCAAACTTAGCTTAGACATGTTGGCCTATTAGTTTTTGTTGCTACTTGAAAATACAGAAATGGACAAATGATGTTATCTCTTTATCTTTTTTTAATAAATATTTTTTTTTATATTTTTTTATTAATTTAAGTCGTTTAATTTCACTCGTCCAATTATCATAAAAAATATAAAACTAAAAAGTTTTACATAGTTGCTTATCTTTGTTTTCTCATTCCCTTAGGTCATGGGTTATAGATCTACTATGAGCATTCATCTCCTTATCGTTAGAATCCTCCCCTTCTTATCCCTAGAGTCCTCCCCTCTAGATAGGGTTAAAATTAAATTTAGAGTTCATAAAAAAAAACAAACTCAAAACATAAATTTAATTGAGATAATTTAAATTTGATTTAAATTTAAACTTTATTTTTATACGAGAGTTTAGCTTATAAACATATAACAATGAAACTATCCTAACTTACTTAAACTCACTCAAATTTAATTTGATAATGAAAGCATTAAAGTTCAAAATTTAAAAATTATCTTACTTTTAGGTTATTTAAGAGTGGAAAAAAGATCTTATTATTGACATTTGTTGAAAAATATTGACAGTCATTTAAGAATGAATTTTCAACTCTAAATCAATTTTTTATAATTTAGATTCTTTTTTTTTGTAATAGCAGTGATACTAAACTAAGCTAATTATGCATCTCTGTCTAGAGCGGTCGAGTTAATGTCCTTCTATAGCAGTAGCTGAAGGTCCGAGTTCGGCCTTTGGATAATCTGTAGTCCCAGGTTCTAGTGGTCTCCATTTTTGGCGATGAAGTTTGCAGCTTGGTTTTCTTCGCGTGGCATGTGAATCACTTGTACATCCCATTCTTTTGTGAGTAGGTCTTGGATGTGTATGACTATTGTAAATCTTTTGGCCTGTTGGCTGGACGAGAGGAGGTTCACAGCAGTTGTACAATCTGTTGCCAATATTATCTTGCGGTATCCTTTGCTCCGTAATGACTTTAGTCCATCGAGTTTAGCCCATAACTCTACATTAATACTTGAGCAGCCTCCAATCGTGTCTGTATCTGAATAGCCATTCCCCGTGCTCTTTTCGTGCGATTCCACCTGCTGAGACTTGGCGAGAATTTGGGTTCGTAATTTTAAGTGAAGGGGCTTGTGTTGTTGAGCATGTTTCTTTCAGGTGTTCAAAGCGTCCACAGGTGAAGCATACTGTTGGTAGGTTTTCGTACTCAACAATTTGTATTTTGTTGCCGACTATTATCTTGGACACCAGGGGTTTGTTATCATTCGTGCGAATCTTCCACGCATTCCTTTGTCCTAGTGATAATCAAGTTTGACATCAGGACCAATCAGACTGTCGACGCTCCATAGAATCTTATTCCGATACATGTATTCTGGTAAGCCTGACAGGTGAATCCAAGTAATTATGGTCTCCGTGAATGGTTGGTTCATACTAAAGTCTACTGTTCATGGTTGCACCGTGAGGTATTGGCCATAAACCATCCAAGGACACTCAGATAGTACTCTCGTATAGTCTTCGGTTGATCTGCCAAAAAAAAAATACCCATTTTCAAGGTCCATTAGGTTGAATGGCATGCTGAGTTTCCATAGAGTATAAGTGATGTTCGATGATGCGTTCAGGCCGATGTTTTGTCCTAGGAGTTTCAGGACTAATGTGTTTGTCGTGCTTGCTTTCGTTAAGTTATATGCTAGCGTCGAGAATTGAATTGATGGTAGTCCGTTCAATGTCCCTGTGGTTATGTCCTCTTCTGTGATATCGATATCACCTTCATTGTCTGTTGCGTCTTCTTTGTATTTTCCTGGGATGTTACCTGTTAGGTTTGCATCTGTGACTTCTTCCATATCTGTGGTTAGGATTATGGTCTCGCCTTAGATAATTATTTTTAATCACTAAAAATTCTATTTAAAGTTTTATTATATATTATTATAAAAGTAAATACAAGATATTTTCTTATGAAATTTTATAAAACATTGTCTAATAAAAATAAAAATAAATATAATATATTAAATAAAATATTTTTATAAAACTCATATAATATAACAAAAATAGTTATATAGTTTTTTATATAAATATTTTTAATTTATTAATATACGTTTTAAATTGTTAAAAAAATATATCATAAAAATAAAGGTAAACTATTTCAAATACTATCAACCTTTAAGTCCTAACTCGTTTATACCACCAACGTTTCAATTTTGTCAATTTTAATACTAACATATACTTTTAAGTGCAATTATACCACTCCACCGTTAATGATTTAACGACTCGATGACATGGTAGCTCTGCGTCGTGACGTTGCTCACTTGAATGCCTAAAAAAACCTAAAACGACGTCATTTTGTTAACATAAATAATATTAAGTTTCTAAAAATCCTAAAATTCCTACCCAAAATTCCTAAAATTCATCAAAACTCTAAATTCCATAAAATCCCCAAAAAAACCAAAAACCCTAAATAATAATCCCTAAATTCATCAACCATCGCCGTCGATAGCACACCGTTGTCACCGCATTGAAGTCTCATCCTCTTGTCGTGCGCGTTATTCACCATTTGCTCGTCGTTCATGGTTTGATTAGATCATTTTATATTCTTCGATTTCCGACGACGGGAGACTGAGGTAATTGGTGGTAAGGGTTTGTCGACGAAAGTGGTGGGCGGTGGTCATTGATTCAACGACGACAATTGGTGAAATTAGGGATTTAGTATTTAGGGCTTTGGGTTTGGGGGAATTTGTAAATTTTGAAAATTTTAGGTTTTTTTAAATTATTAATTTTAAGAATATACTTGTATAATATATTTGTAAGAGTGTAACCAAAATCTTAAGTTAGTTGAGTGGTTTAGCTTTAGCCTTGTATCCAAAGGTTTGAAGATCAAATCTCACGGCGCAGAGCTGCCATGTCATATTGTCGTTAAATCATTAACTACATAGTGGTATAATTGCACTTAAGAGTAAACATTAGTGCTAAAATTGACAAAATTGAAACGGTGGTGGTATAAACGAGTCAACGCTTAAAGGTTGATGTATTTGAGTAGTTTACCCTAAAAATAATTTAATAAATTTCTTACACCTAATTTTGGGGGAAATGGTTGAAATATTGTGTTTGGGAAAAAAACTCCTCAAATAGTCCACTCTATCAATTATTTCTCAGACTAGGGTGTTTTATATAGTAAATTTTAAAAAGCTCCAAGATTGTTGCACGTCTTCAAATTCACTATTCATCTTTTTTTGTTTTACAAAGTTGAATTTCATCGAAAAAATGAAGTTATTGGTATTCACGTCTTTCTCTTGAATCTGTAGCAAAGACCCTGGTTCAAGAAATAATACAATGGATGCCCTACATGGAAAAATATTTTTTTCGACTATCCTATATAGGCGAGGAAGCCCCTAATTTTGTATTCCTCAAACCAAATGTTATTATCATACACTCGTATCAAATAAATTAAAACCAATCAATATAATATAAAATAGTACATTTTAAAATTATATCCCGATAGACAAAACTATATCATGTGAATCAATAAAGTAATATAGCCTATTTAATAAGTAATATTCATATGGGATCCGAATTGAACAATTTTCCCATGTAATAATAGTGAGGCTTGCTTTCTCTGTCTTACCACCTTTTTGCTCATCAAAACCTTTGAAATTAAGTTCCGTTTTCTCTCCTTCCAGCTATTGCTTGTTCAGCTGCGTCATGGCTCATACCAGAACCCTACTTCTCTGCCTATTGTTGTTGATGATTGTCCCCCGCAGCCATGGTTCAACCGACGACGTTTTGAAAGTGAAGCCAAAATCTGCTTACACAGCAACAGGCCACTTCTTGGGATTCTTGCCCACTGTTAGACACAAGAGTTTCAGTGTTCCCGCTTCTTCTGCTCCTTCGAGGAAGCACAATGAACTTGGCCTTCAAAGCTTCACTCCTTAACCATTTTTGGAGATCAAAAGGTGAGTCAGGGGCATACTGCATTCTTAATCTTCTTTATATGTAAAATTGTAAATGTATGAGAGCAAGCTTGTATATACAGAAGATGTTTATGAATTATTTCACCTGCTTCTGTTATCGTTTATTTTGGTAACTCTCTCATCGTATACTCAAGGAATGCATAGATTGCTTCTTCTCTTTCTTTTCTTCTTGTGATAAAAAGTAAAAATGATTAAATGCTCTTTAATTTGTGCTTCACGTCATTTCGTTTCTTTAAAGTGTTTCCATACTTTTGTCCTATCATTGTTATGTCAATATTGTTTTGGTATATTAAGCATTTTTCATAAATAGCAGATTATTTAACTTTTTATGTAATTACTTTTTAAATAAGTTGATGATAAATTACTAACAACAAACCAATCAATTGTCTACACGCAATACAGATGACAGTGGATATTCATCACATGATTGAAACTTGGTTTAGGCTGTTAGGAGTAGAGATTAAATCAACCCCAAGAAACAGATTGTATAAAATATGAAAGATAGAAAATATAATAGAAGGAACCTATACATTAATCGTCAGCACATGTAATTTCCAAGGTTGATATATACTCTATCAGATAATATATATTCCAAGTTCAAAAACATTATACACCTATTTTAACGAAAAACTCTTTATAACTCAGATTAATTACTTATTTCTCAAGTTAATTTGATCGCCTAATTAATGTGGTTAAATTTGTATCATCTCAAAATTCTATTAAAACATTATAAAAAGAATACCAACTTATGTATTTGCTTATACTCTTTTATAAAATTATGTATTTGTACATCCACGGATTTAAAATTAGTTACCGAATAAAAAATGAACTCAAAATTCAAACTTGAATTTGTGCTCTTTTTTTGGTTGAGATCAAGTTCCAAAATAATTCAATCGTTAATAGATTCGAAATTGACTCAACAATAATCGATATTTTTTGTGTTAAAATGGAGTAACTTGTGTGAATAGATGTATGATTTTGCTCATTTTGTCATCTATTAAACTCCATTTTCAAGTGTATAAAGCAAAATGAATAACAAACTTGATGAGAGATTTGTTTTATTAACATTTCAAATCCTCTTCCACTCCAGCAAGAAAAAAAGGGGAGGAAAAGGAGATTGTCTGCCCTGTAATAAAATATGTACACTTGCATGGCCATTTACACATTCTTTCTTTAATATTTGGACTAGTGAACTGAATCCATATTCTTCTGGGACAATTCTTCTTGTGTCCATGATAGCTTCATGTCTTCTCTTTGATATTTCTTTCATTTCCTCTTCATACTGCAACTCAATCATTTCCAGCTCCACCCTTAACTCCTGTAAGGATATTTGAGCTGAGTTTCTACACTCACTGTAGGATATTTGCAAATTATTCTGTCAATAACGTAATTAGGGTGAATACACTTGAGATGGTGAATAAATAATAATAATTATGAATAAAATAAATGTAAGCCTTTCAATTAATAAAATGTTTTAAATATAATAGTCTAATATTATTTGCAAATTGCTTGCTTTGGGTGAGAACACTTGATAGCCTGACCAATGGTGTGAGGGACAGTATCATCCAAAGTGCCTTCAATACTAACTTCAAACGACTTAGTTTAAACACCCATCTTACTTCTAGTCATCATGGGATGACTATTGCGAGAGGATCCAACAGTGAAGGATTTATCCAACTGAACCTGCATAGGTATTGCATGAGACTGTGAGTCAGTACACGAGTCACCCGGGGAGAGTCAGCTTCAGGTCCACGTGCACGATCCATAGTATAAAATAGCGGTTGCGGCATCTGTCGGGTTGCGGATGCTGCAGACGCTACGTAACTTGTTGCGGGCTGTCGAGGGATTGATTTCTTCCTTAAAATCACAATACTTCTAAAATATTTTATCGCATTGCGTTAATATTACGTCGCGGTGACCTTCAAAACCATTACGATGCAGCCGTTACACTGCGTTGCGGCCGCAATTTAATACCATGGTACGATCACCCGATACTTGACCAACATCCATATCATTCAGTCCAAAGGAACCCGCGCATGACTAGGTTAGGAAGCGCAACTTTGAGAAGAGTCCTCTCGTGGTTCAAGACTCAAGGACCTTGCATCATTCCTACACAATGAGCTGCTCCAGGTACGATGAAGATGGATGACGATCGTTGTGGCACTTTAGCACATGTGCCTCGAGAAGATGACGTACGTGTTATCTGCAAAACGAAACACACGTTCATTAAACACAACATTACAAAAAAATATATATACGCCCAATGAGTCCATGCATAAGTGTAGCCATGATGTTGCATTTTATATCCAAGGAAGGTGCACAGTTGAGATCGAAACGCCAATTTATGTCTGAAGCTGTCGTAAATGAGGAAAACGCCGACATCCAAACAAACGTAAATAACCTATGGTAGACTTCTTACCATATAGTTGTTCAAACGGAGACTGCCCATTTAAAACTTTGGTTGGCAGCCTATTTATAAGGTGAACTACTGTTACCACAGTGAATGACCAAAACTATATTGGAAGAGAAGCTCGCGCCAAAACTGAATTAATTAATAAGTTGAAATCTTTGAATCTTTCTTTGGTTGTGATATTTTAAAAAGATAGAGTTCCCTTAAGTATAAACTTTTTGACGGGATAAGAGTAAATACGAGAATGTCTATTTCTTGGGGACCCCTTTATATAGTTGATTTAAAAATCAGTTATCGTATGTACTTATAACTCTGCCCCTCATCGAATTACAAATACAATTTTAATAATATCTACACTTTTATTTCTATGACACTTCTAATATCTTATGACTCTATAACATAATTGGTCACTTGATTTATGTCTTATTTTATGATAATAATATACATTAAAAATATATGCCTATAATTATGGTTTTTAATCCAACAATCTCTCACTTGGGCAACATATGTTTTCTGATAAATGTATAATCTTATTAGCTCAAAACTTGTTATCATACAATAAATATTCTATAATAATCTCGTCCATCAATTATATCCATATATGATCAAAGTGGCATTTGCCATATCTATCATGACTAGACTCATCAATGGTCACGTATACAAACATAGTCAAATGACATAGATCAATCATGGAGTGTAGCATGAAAATAACATGTAATGTGAATCACACATGTCTATTTCCAACTAATCCTCTTTAAACATTAATGATATCAAATTTTACGAAAATCATAGTGTGGATAAACCAAAATAAATTTTATTTCTACAAAAAATAACTTTAAAATAAATGTCCTTAAAGTTAAGTAACTGAAATTGTGTTTATAATAAATGAGCATTAAATATAAACTCTCACTAAAACCTAGAATCCTTAAATGATATTACACACCATGAATAGTGTGCTCATAAAAGACATTGGGTGACAGTTCCTTAGTAAACACGCAATTATGAGTTTGTACCAATAACCTCCATAAACACACAATCACTCTAAATTTTTTTAACAACCAGAAATATAATGTCTATGTGCATAAACTTAAGATGTTTCTATTATATATGGAATAAAGGACTACAACTTAGTTGTCACAGAATAATTCAAGTGGTATTTCTTATTAATCCATAATTAGTAATTCATGTGACTAAATTTTGCATCCATATTCCAATAAATTAAAGTTCATAAACCTAATGATCTCTTACTTACTGGACATTCGATATGTGAGCATGACATTTTTTAAATGTATTTTCTGAATCAATTTAGCTGCTATCTAACAATCCATGCCTAAATTACTTAAATATCTGTTTAATATCCTAAAATCATACACTATGTCTTAATACGTACAAACCATAGTATATATTAAATTCTTTATTTATTTTGAAGCACAAGGAACTTTTCTGAATTTTCATAGTTTCAAAATCATCCTTAGGGTATTGATCAAGATTAAACTTGTTTTCCTTAGCAATAAGGGATATTATTTGTTTTACTCCCACTGAACTTATAGTATATACAATTATCAACCAAATTTATCTCAAAACCAAATGAGATAATCACTTGGTGAAATTTTTTATACAATTAACGGGAGTCATACTTAAACTCATAAGTGAATTTCCCTAATTTTCATATTATTAATTTTGTATCATTAGATACAATTTTCTAATTGCATCGTATAAATCATCTCATCAATGTTACCATTGAGAAACACAATTTTAACTTATGCAACTTAAGATCAAATATGAGCAACAAGTATCATGATTATCCTAAAAAAGTCTTTCAATGAAACCAAAGAGAAAGTCTATATAAAATTAATGCATTCTTCATGAGTATATCCTTTATATACAAGACATGCCTTATAACTGTCAACATCACCTTTTGCATATATTTTGGTTTTAAATATCCATTTGTAATCAATTAATTTTGCACCCTCAGGTAATGAGACAAGTTCTTAAACTTTATTATCTTGTATACAACTTATACTATTATTGCATGACATTAATCCACTTATGAGAGTCAAAACTTGTAACACCCCCAACCCGTACCCGACCCGGATCCGAGTCTGAGGTGTCACCTCAACTTTTAAAACCTTTACTTGTTCAAAATAATGAAAATTTCCCGTTAAAGAAAACTTCATATTCTTTCATCATAAAAGTTTACAACTTATCAGAGCATATACTATTCAAATCGTTTATATTACATGCCAACTATATCTAAAAGAATAAAATACATATCAAACATTTCTTTTCTGATCTGAACTTTGTAAGGAAAATGCTGACCTGTCTTGCTCCTCTCAGCTTCTCTTTTTACTTTCCGTAACCTGCGTGTGAAACACTCACACGCTAAGTCGATGACTTAGTGAGACATAAAACATATAATAGAACTCTCACTCGTAATCATGCATGAACAATTTCTACTAACATATTATATACAAGCATAACATACACACACACACATATATATATATACATATCATTTCCATACTAATTCTTAATATGCACATTTCATATATTTATTCTAAATTGTCTAACACATTATTCATAAGTACATAAATACATATATATCCACTTTATACCAACTCATATATTCTTTTATATAACATTTACCTATATACACATATCAGATCATTTACGTATTTATCATACTCTTATACTATTATCCTTTATATCTCTTATCTCTTTATTCATATGGTCTCTTACATTCATATTCTATATCTAATAACATATTCTTATATCATCATATAAGTCATTCATATTCATTCACATAAACATTAACATACATTCATGTGTATCATGTAACAGATACAATCACCCATAACACACATATATCATATCATACAGTTCATATTACACATCATATATATATATATATTACATACGTTGTATTCAAAGTTATCTCTTTATTTGCCCATGTACACATATGAGAACTATAGATATGTGAGTCTATAGAGGTTGTGCACTAATGTTGTCACCACAGCTCGTATAAATGCACCGAAGTGCCACGTAGAATTGCACCGTAGTGTCGCATAGAAATGCACCAAAGTGCCATATAAGATTGTCCCTATGGACCACGTAGAAATTCCTTAAGAATCATATACATATGCCAAGGATCAAGTATGTGTCTCAAAAGACCTCACACATGTTCCAAAGAATACATATATGCCCCGAAAGACCGCGTAGACCCTCTATTCTTGGCATGCCAACTATACCTCTAGCTCTCATAACACATAACATGGGCATTAATATTTATATTATCACACATTCACATATTCATATCACATATACACATAATCTTATAGTTCTTTCACATAGCTCATTGTCACATTTTCATAAGATCACACATAGTCACATAGTTCATTTTCATATCATTCACATATACATATACTCATATAGTCAATATCATTTCTCTTGTAATCACATATATCATATCTCATAACAAACATCATGTACACATAATAACTTATTCATATCATATAAATTATGGTTTGTACTTTTATACTCTCATATATCAATATCATAGAACTTGGTTCACTTTTCATGTTATCATACCAACATATAATCTTATATGAATCCTATAGGTAAAGTTATTTATCTTTCTCTCATTTTCCTTTTGTACCAGCTTACATGGTTTATTATACTAACCAGTACAATAACATATAACCCTTATCACTTATCTCACATTATTTAAATACGAGTTTATTATATCCATTTAATTTAGTTTCACATAACTCCCATAACCTTCACATAGAGTTTTATAGTTCTTCGTTTTATATTTCCTATACCATAGTTTCCTTTTAAGTAGATCATTCTTTCCTATAGTGCTTATCCTATAAGTTCGTATCATCGTTATGTTCATGTCCCCTAATTTATATATTATTTTCGTAGAGTCTCTTAATTTATTATCCTCTGATTTATATTTTTTTCTCTTAAATATTCTTATAGTCACATATCTCCATGACTTATCATTTATATGCAATTTACATTTCATTCTTATGTATCACAATTAACCTTGGCTTGATTATTCTATCAGTAACATATACCTACATGGCTTGTTTCTTACAAGCATATCTTTACATATCTTATTTTATGATATTCCATTATCACATAATAATATTTTACATAAATCATGTATCATATACAAAGCATATCAACATATAACACATATAATCATATCAAACTATGCTCATGTTCATGACTTCATTCATATTACTCTAGGAAATAGACTTATCGCAAGTCTAATTTCCAGTAAACATTACATATCACTAATATGCACTCACCTGGCCCCACTGGTCAATATCGATCTCTTATAACTCTTTGTCTTTCCCCTTGTCGATCTTACTTGTCAATTGTTCAGGAACTCGTTTAGGCTCAGTGTCTATATAAATATAATTTCCAAGACATTATCAGAAGCCTAGACCTTATAATTCGATGCTAATAACTTAAACTAATTTAATGAACCATAATTCACTTTCTCTTTTAGGGGGTATCGGTACCCTCCTTAAGGTATCGGTACCCTTACTACATTCTGTTAGTTTTTCGTTCAAGAGGGTATCTGTACTTAATTGGGGTATCGATATCCTCATTACATTCTGTGATTCTTTTCGTTTGAGAGGGTATCGGTACCTGTTGAATGGGTACCGATACCCCTAGCCCATAAATCACATTTCCACACAAAAATTAATTCATTTCATATCAAACACTTTATGTTTCCTCCTCCTTCATATGCTAAACTCAAATACACCTACTTAAGCCCATTTACACTCATTCAATACATCTTTAACTTAAAAATTCTATCCTCCATATGTAATTCAAAAATTACACCAACTTTGCAACAAGTACAAATTCCAATTCTAACACTTCATATTTCTTAATTCACTCATTGACAAGTTAAATTCAACTTAAAAATCTATTCACTCCTTCTATTTCAAATATTCACTTACAAACTCATTTTTCTTAATTTCTCATTCTTGTTAATCTTTGAGTTTTAGGCCACCTAAAGCTTTCCTTAATCTTTCTTAACATCCCAAGAATCAAAACAAGCTTTAAAACGAAAGAATTAACCAACTGAAGACCCACTTACCTTATACAATACTTCACGGTGGAGAGCATGAAGAAGAAGACCGAAGAATGCTCTGGAGAAATTATCTCCTTCCCACGTGCTTATTACCCTTTATAAAGGGAAATAAAAATCTTCCCTGAAAAATGACCATAATACTCTTATTACTTTCAAAATTTGTTATTAAATCCAACATCAACATTTTTCATTTAAGTCCCTAAACTTTCAATCTTTTCTGAGATTGGTCACTAAATTACCAAAAATTCTATTTTGGTTATTGGCCCGACTTTTGGGATGGTACAAAATTTTATGACATGACGAAAGTTGATTAGATCATCTTCATTCATTCCATTGTCATCCTTATTTCTTAGAGAAATACAACATAATAATCTAAATATTATTTCTCTCATCTCGTAGATTTTCTTAATGATACTTGTTCTCTGAGCTTGTTGAGTTTGTTCTTTCGAAATGATTTCTCATCTTAAATGGAGAGCTATTCAAAATAACCTTATTGACACTCTAGATTCACTTCTTAATTAACGACATGTATAAACACATGGATATCATCAAAAGTGATAATAGGAATTGAGTTATAATCCAATTCCTCCTTAAATTCAATTCCTCAAACCAGATTTCTCCCTCCAAACTCAACATCCTCAAAATTAATATTATAGATTTCCTCTTAAAAATATTCCTAATTATGAGATCATAAAACTTATAACCCCTAAATCACGTAGAATAACCAAAGTAGTTGCTTAGTGTTTTAGAATTTAATTTCTCCTCATATGTCCTAACTTATTACAAAAAAGAACAACCCTTTATAATATATTATTGTATCTTTTGGATTGGACCCTTAACAACTACATTTTATTTTTATCTTTGCACTTATCTTTATATTCACTTTTGAAGTGAGTACTTTCAAACTTATTATGCTTCAACCTTTCTTCCTCTTGTACACAATAAAAAAAATGAGCTCATTTAGAGTTCATTTCTCCCTTTGAGGTGATTAAACTTTATAGAAAGCGATACTGGAATTAAAATGACAAGTAATTCTTTAAAAAAAACTTGATCTTAAGTATCTTAAGTCTTGAAACAATATGAAACATATCCATAATGTACTATTTCACATTTCCTTGACCCTTATATTTTGTCAACATCAAATAAGTAAAAAAAAAGATGTCATTTAAGCCTTATTGTTTTTGGAAAAATGTTTCTCAATTTCGTCAAGGAAACAAATGACCTAAGTAATCTTTTCGGGTTATGTGCCCCTAAAGGCTTCTAAAATGTTGTTTTTTATGACCATTAAACTTATGGAATTTGAACAAATTTTACCTCTCAAATCCAATTAAGGATGTTATCCCCCATGAAAGGTGTAAATAGTTCTTTCCTTAGTGCAAAGTCTATGTTCATACAATCAAAATTTTATGTAAGTGCATTTTCTCATTCCTTGATATTTTTCTTAACCATGAGTAGAAAATGTATAATAGCATATATTATGGTAGCAATAAATAAATAATTAATTGAATACATAACAAAACATAAATAAAATTGAAGCTCACATCTTAAGTAAACAAATAAATTCAAAATTATGACTAATTCTCATCTCAAGATACCAAACACTATATTAATATCAAGCCTTCGGACATTAATATTAACAGTAAATTGTACTCTTGTAGAAATCAAACATTGACAATAAGTTATGTTGAACAAAAGACTAATCTTTGGACTAATGTAATGCTCAAATAAAATACCTTATAATTGTCACATGTTATTACCACATGCGTCGCTTGAAATTTGGCCAAATATTAACTTTCCTTTGGGTCAATTAATAAACACATGAATTACAATAAACACATAATCATCTTCATATTTCAAATAAATTAGTCTACACAAAAAAGATCACTTTGGTAGTATTTTGTTTCAACTAATATATCAAAATATCATACCTAGTCAAATATGAATTAATTTGTTTTAATATATATGTATATATATTCTAATAATCAAAAACCAAAATTAAAATTTTGATCAAACCGAATTGAATATATACATATATTGCATTAACAATATAAACAAAATCATATATACATTGTCAACCAATTAATTTCTTTTAATTTTATCTTTTAATTAAAAGATAATCAAAATAATATTAAATTTAAATACACTTAAATCTTATCTCAAGATATCACATACTTCACTAATATTTCATCTTTAGAAAAAATATTAAAATATATTATCTTTAAAAAAAATATTTATTTTAAGTGATATCTAGTGTAATAAACAAACACTAATAATAGAATATATATTGAAAAAACAATTCCTCTCGCTTTTCTCTCGCTCTCTCAATACCTTGTTCGGGCGAAAATCTAAAGTTTGCTGGTGAGGCGGCGACACCATCCCTTAAGGCTAGTAGCTGGCCGCCGATCTTTTTCTTTGTTATTTTTCTTTTTGTTTAGTTTGTCTTTCAGCAGCACGGAGGGTGGTGGAGGCGGCCACCGCCTCGCGTTAAGAGGTCGTTTCCGTCTTCAAGTGGTTTGTTGGTCGTCACCGTTGTTACCTCTTCATCGTCTTTAGCTTGAATTGAGTGAGTGGGTTTGCTTGAAAGGCCTGAAATATCTATTTAAACCCTAAATTTGTTTGGGGGTTTTGGGAATCGGGGTCAGAGAAGCACGCAAGGTTTGGATTATATTATCCATTACTATTTTCTGCAGACATTTCCTCTCATCCGTCTCTCAGGTATTTATCTCTGCTGAAGCTTTTCCTAATTGTTGATTTTCCTTAGTTGTTGTTGGTAGACCATGGGGTCTAGCTTGTTTTGATTGAGGGGGTTGTTCGTAGCATTTGGGTTTCTCTGGCATTGAGATTGAAATTTGGGTTGCTGGGATTGCTGTAGAAGTATAATGCTTGGTGTTGTTGTTGGGAGTTGCTGGTCTACCATGTTGAAGGGGTTGCTCAGATTTGATACGTTTCATTCCTTTTTATTTTCTGTTTGTCTAATTCCATGGAGTGAGTGTCAGGATGGAATTGAGAAGTGGAAAGTCTTTCTATGGTTTCTAAGTGTTGGCCCATTTTTGGCAATAACGTTAGTAAAAGAATTCATTTGACAAGCATTAAGGATGCATTTTCATTTGTATGGTGAAGCGTTTGACGAGTTCATAGTGTATAGAAGTACTATATGTTCTTCAGTCGGGCTTTCTTTTTCTTCTCTTGTGCTTTGGTGATTTGCTGTGTTTGAATGCGTGCTGTTGTTGTAGCTGTCTTGTGTGTGCTTTGGCTAGATATTGTTCTTTAGTGATGTTTTTAGGAGTGTCCTCCAGCCGATGGTGGAGAGCCAAAGTCAGCAATAGTTTTGGTGCTGAGATGCAGGAGAGTTCTGCTGCAGTTACTGGTTTCGAGATCCTATTCTGGGCATGAGGGGCTGTCGGTATTATTTGATTTGTCGTGCCCATATTGGCGAATGATGGGCGTTTTTGTCCTGGTCTGAGTATACTGGCACCATCTATATTTTTGGGAGTTGGTTCCTTTGGAGTTTCAGCTTTTCTGTTGTAGTTCGAGCTTCATTGTGGGTGAGGTAGTGGGCGTCGTTTTCCTCTTCTTTGTCAGGCGGTTATCCAAAGAGTGGGTGTTTGTGCCCTCGGGTAAGCTTTGTTGTGGGAAACATGGAGGTTATTGGAGTAGGTGCTCTGACATCGCGTGATGTTCCTTTTGTGGGATTAAGGAGGTTGTCGGGATAATGCAAGTTCTTTTTCGAGCTTAATGGCTATTGGTTATTGGATTAGGGTTAGTTAGTGAGTTTTTATTTCTTTATGCGTTGGGATTGTTGCTGTTGCATTCTATTGTTTAGGTTCTTTCCTCGGGTCTTGAGGTCTGTGTATGTTTCTCAGTGTGTACTTTGTTGACTTTGTTGGTTTGTCTGTGGTGGTCTTATTATGTGTAATATGGGGCTTGTGAGATTGTGGTGTGTATTTGTCTTT
Organism: Hibiscus syriacus; assembly: GCF_006381635.1. Taxonomy (NCBI): domain Eukaryota; kingdom Viridiplantae; phylum Streptophyta; class Magnoliopsida; order Malvales; family Malvaceae; genus Hibiscus; species Hibiscus syriacus. Next base: position 104,119 of record NW_024062360.1, read on the forward strand.
ACTATCTCTAGGTATACTCTTTTTCCTCCATTTAGGATTAGGGAGGTTTTTTAAGGAGGTCATTGAGATGATGTACTTTGTTAACCTCTAATACAAAGTATCTTCTTTCAAAAAAAAAAAAACAAACAAACAAACACTAATAATAAGAATATGTCAAGCAAAAATCTTCTTTTGGGTCGATTTATTACTCACACATCAAACTGAATAATTATCACATGCTCATTACCAAAGTTGTATATGCAATTATGTCAGCTATTAATCTTCTTTGGGTCAATCAATATTAGCATATCCTAAGGTACATGTACATAACTTTTATATTTTTAAAAAAATATTTTTCATAACGGATGCCACTTTAAGGACTTATTACATTAATTAAGCATTCTCAAAATAAATATTAGTATTCAAATTTAATATTTATATAACAATCAAATGTCAAAACTGAAATTTCTGATTGCACTACAGTATCTAAAATAACCTAAAATAAGGTTACCTAAATGGTGTTATCAGAAATCGAAAACTAAGTCTTTGATTGTTTCTTAAGAATTCGTTAAAAAATGCAATCAACTTATAACTTCATAAATTACAACAACAAAAACTGATTTGAAAACAATCAACATTGAACCAAAACTCAAGGTCAAAGTACATGCTACTGAATTAAATATTTAATCAAACTTAATCGAGTATATCAATACCAAATATATATTCTATAATCTATGACATTCAAAAAATCAAAACTAATTTTCTAAACACGTCATGATTTCCAAATTAACCCATAATAAGGTTGTCTAAACAACGTTATTAGAAACCGAAAACATAAATATTTGACTATTTCTCAAGAATATCTCAATCATGAATTCTCTAAATGAAACTAAAATATGATTCAAGAAACCAAAACCAAATAATTACAAATTGAGACAATATCATTCCCAAATTAAATCTAAAATCAAAATACTTATATCAAATATTATTAAAATAATAATCAAAACCAAATAATTGCATACTCTAGCAATGGAATACGTAAACCATTATAAAATTTGGGGACAATTACATATAAACCATGCGTGAGAAAAACAAACATAATAACTTATTGTATTTATTCCTATAATTTTATTATTAAACAATAATCAAAATTAAAGTTTTAATTAAACCAAATTAAAAATAATAATGTTACACCAAAATCCAAATCGCAGCAACCATGCAATTGCAGGAAAACAAAATAGGGGTATACGTAATAATTATAAGAATTGAAAAATATATACATTACATACACAAAATCCAACATGAAAAATCAATTGAATTACCCTAGAAAATCAAATAAACATGCGATGGAATCATAAAAATTTTCAGCGCAAAGGAGAACGCAGTCATGTTTATGGTAAAGGGAAAATCGATTCTCACATTTTTTTTAACGAAATTTTAATCTTTAAATTATAAATCTTGAAATCAAGTGATCATCAATGATTCATCATGATGAAACGATAATATCATTTGTTAAAACCAAAATCATAATTAATATGAAAAACAACTAGGATCTAATCATATCAAATCATCAAGAATAAAATGCTATATTGAAATCCTTGAATCTTTCTTTGGTTGTGATCTTACAAGAACATAGAGTTCCCTTGAGTATAAACTCTCTGACGTGATAAGAGTAATTACAATCTAACATCCTATTTTTTTCTCAATAAGCTAATTGCCTGCTACATCAGCTATAACCACAACTCTATATTGCATTATTCTTAACATGTTTAAGGTAAAAATAAGTGTTTAAAATTAATTTTAGGTGTCTAAAGAATTATTGGTTAAAATTAAGTGTCTAACGTCTTCAATATTAAACTTTTAGATGTCTGGAATATGACGATCGACCACTAAATGACACACGTCAGACTTATACAATTTTAAAAAAGTTATTTTTTAAAAGAATAAAAAATTATTTAAAAACCCATTTTTAATTAAAAAAACTATGCGTTAATTCCCCAAACACCCCCGCGGCGCTCCCCTTCCTAAATTTAGATTGTCCGGCAAATCCGCAGTTATAGTAGAAAAGGAACCCCCCGTGGGTTCATCAGGTGACAAAGCAGGACCCCACCCCCGCGTATGAACACTGGCGTCGGAATTTTGAAATTTATGTTTTTATATTTAGGGATTTGGGGTTTTGATTTATTGATTTTGATATTAAGATTTAGGGTTTCAGACATGCTAAATCGATAGTTTTTGCAGTTTAAAAACTCTCAATACAACAGTATTACATGAAATTGTACTGAAGTTCTTAAATTATAATTTATATTTTGAATTGGTTCTCAAATTTTGAAACGTTCCAATTGAGTACTCAAAGTATCACTATCGTGTCAAATCTCGAACCATTATAATCGATTTCTCGAATCTTGAATCGTTTGAGTTTGGAAATTAAATGCTAGTTGAGGTATGATGTTAAGCATATTTTAGATATATTGATCACGTTTCGAATGTGAGTATTTAATGCATGGATAACTTAGACTTGAGAAGCGAAGACTGTTAATCTATGTATTTATATATTTATTTATACATGCACTACATTTTATCTTTATTTTTAAATTTTATAACTGCCGGAGGTCTTTCACGGAAGCTGCTCTCAACCTGGCATTGGGGGCAGCCAACTACCCTACCTCCCCCTTACCCCAATTACATTTGGGAATAGGGTTTTGTTGTTGTTGTTGTATAACTTAGACTTGACATGTTAGAATACAAATAGTTCTCTAAAATTTAATAAGATTATTCTTTTTTTAGTACGTTAAATCTAAGTTGGCTATATGATAAATACAAACATGTTTGAAATGTGATCCACTTCTTTTAAATACTTTCATGTCAGGTTCAAGCTAAAAATTCTAACATTTAGACAAACGTCTAGAACGATGGAAAGACCTAATATATAAGTTATTGGTATTTTGTATACATAATTAAGTCGTTTTGAATTTTTAAGAATAAATTTAAAATTTAAGTCAAAGTTTGAAGAAATTTGGCACAATTAACTAATATTCTATTTTTGTATTTACGTGTATCAAAGAATTAATATTTTTTTATAGAAAGCTGCTAATTTTATTATAAATTGAAAATATCCAGAATTATAATGAAGATTTACAAACATAACCGTAAACGCAAACTAAATTATAATTTGAACATTTTCCTATAACCATTGACACAAAAACTAACCACCTAGAGACCAAAGAAGAAAAAGGTTAAAAACCTAACTAAAATGCTCGAACAAAATAAATATACGAACAAATCTGACTGCATCGATAAATAAATCACAAAAGGGGATGAAGCTATTGAAAGATCACCGACAAATCGCAAATTAGAGTCAAGTGACGTAAGAAAATTATCCACGAACGCAAAATGCGTATCCAAATCAATCTGAGGGTCTAAAGCAGAGAAAATCAATATGATAACAAATAAGCACCATCATGATCAGTTGTGACGATATCAAATCCAATCTTGAGAAAAAAGATAACGAAAATAACGATCAAACAACCGAAAAATACCAAAAGGCATAGATAAACGTGTTACAAAGACATATTTTTTCTTATTGAAAATCTAAAAAAGAAAAGAAAAGACAACCGACAATCGGCAACCAACAATCGGCAACCAACATTAAAATTGGTGTAACCGCTGACTAAATAAAATCAAAGAAGAAAAAGTTGATTTGATCTATAGAAGATAACACAAATTGTTAAGGAAATAAAACGAGAGATGAGATCAAAGAACTAATATTTTTATTTACAGAGTTGTAGTCACACATTTTCGTCTGATATCACATAATGTTTCATGACGTGTTTATAATATATGATACACTTATGTTATGTGGTATATACGTATTGTACATTTAAAATATCACATACATTATAATGTGCATACGTTAAATATACGTATAATATAAAGTATAATACATATATATATACATTAAATTATTAATAACGTTTGTTTTCTTTACATTTACAGGCCCCAACAAAACATGTGGCCCAACAGCCCGTTTGGCAGACCCAAAGCATTGGTCAACCTTAGCTCCAGCTTCCATCAAGCGTTGTTTCTGTCAAGGAGTCCTTTTCACCCACCTCCGAGTTTCACGACAACATGCCTCCACCTCCGAACAGTTTGGCGTTCCTCACCAACAAACAAAGGAGGAAGTTAGGATTTGTTTAAACTAAAAATAGCTTTTTCAAGGCTATAAAACCATGTAATCACCACTGTTTTGGATGGAGGGAAATAGATACGAAATACAAGCTTTTTTTTACTCATGCATATGAAATACTCAAGCAAAAGACAGTGAATACTACGAGCTTTACACGAGATCCACACACATATTACACAAAAAAATACGAGCAGAAGATACACGAAAAAGGGAAGAGATCCGAGAGAAAACGAAGAGATTCGGGAGAGCATTTGAACCAAGTCAAGGGGAGAGATACGGTTTTGTTTCGAAAGCAACAAGTATCGAGAAAAAATATCCAAACCCATTCGAAAAATAAAAAATGAGAGAGAAAAGATTGTAGAGAGAAGCACATTACCTCAGTTCCAAGAGGAAATCTCATTTTCAAGGAAAGCCTCCACGCTCCTTTTCTCGTGCACTGGATCTCCTTTGAGGAACCCATGGGTGGACGAAGATTTATAGTCAAATAACGTTGATCATTTTTTCTATGAAATTCTTAGTTTCAAAGCAGAGAAAAAAAGAGTTTCCAAACGAAAGTGTGAGGTGAGAAGAAGATGCAATTTAGGATTAATAAAATATGTTTTAAATGCACTGTGAGTGCCACGTTTTGGAATCGAGTAGATTATGCTAATATGGTTTTATAAATACATTTAAAACTATGTTTTAAATATGTTTTAGGGGTTCACGCACAAATTGATCTACTAATGGGGGCCCACGTGCTTGACACATGTGTAAGGTAAAGGTTTTTGGATTTTAAGGGATTAATCTTTGGTGTAATCATTCCATCTTCAATATCATTCAATTTGGTCCTTTTATTTATTTATTTATTTTATTTTATTTTATTTTGGTTTTTTAATATTTATCTTCTTAACATTGTTTTTAATATTTAACTCTATTTATTATTATTTTTTTATTTTATTTCAATTTTTTATTATTGTTACTCCATTTTATTTATTTTATTTTCCCCTCATTTATCTTATTACTATTATATTTTTTCCTTTTTTTCATATTTATTTATTTTATTTATTTTATTTTTACAATCTAACATTTTTTATTTTTTAGGTTTACTTTCAATCGATCAAAGATAAACAATTCAAATCGAATTTTTAAATTTAAATTTAAATTTTTAATTTTCGCAATTAAGACAACCGACAAATTAATTGGTACCGAAAGGGCGGTTCAAGGGTTCTAATCCTTCCTTGACCGTAATCGACTCTCGAACCCGACACATCACTAGTAAGACGCAGATCATGTAAGAAATAAAGTATCCGATCAACCTATTTGTCTTAAAATAAATTATCGGTGGCGACTCTAACCCAATCAATTTAAGTCAGAGCCCAATTCTGGGCCCAACCGAAAGATGATTCCGACAATAGCTAAAAAGAGATAAATAAGAGAAATTTAATAATAAATTTAATAAATATTCTATAAATTAAACATTTTACCACAATAATACAAAAACTTATTTACAAAAATATTCAGCTTTTGAGACTATTTCTTAGAATGTTCTCTTTTTTTAGAGAAGTATCTCCATATTTACATGTGTCATAATTAATATATTGTAAAAAATTGTTTTTTGGTTTTTAAGTTCGTAGAACAGAAACGAGTTCCAATCTTTGTTCTATTTTTAGGTGCACTCTCTCAAATACTCAATATGAACACAACAAATTGAGGAAAAATAAATCTTATATGAGCGTGAATAGCAACCTTCAAATCTCTAAGCCAATAAAACGTTTTCAAGAAAAGAAATTCCTTCTCAACCAAGTAAACTTAGGCATGAAGCAAAGGGAGTTTGTAAGGAAAGAAAACTAAATATTTGTTGCATTAATATGAACTATATCATGGTAAACACAAATTACTAATAAAAAATAAAACATGCCAGAATTAAGTTACCTCGGATGTTAAAGATATAGTTGTTATGTATAGAAATCCCGAGTTTGATTACTAGCGACTATAAGATATTTGAATGTTCGTTATCAAATGGTTAAGAGTCTTTAAAACAAATACAACCATCTATAGTTACCCTAGATTACTAAAAAAATAGACCACGTAATTTAAACCAAAAAATCTAACAATAGACCAACGAACGAAGCTAAAAAGTATTTAATTCATAGAGACGAAATCGGTAAAATTCTTAAGGCAAAGCTAGATATTACTATTTTATTAATTAACAGTTTTACAACTGTAAGAAAAAAAATTACCCAACTAGGAGAACCAATAAAAAAAATTCAATATGGTTAATTAAAATTTTTATGAGTTTAAATTCATTAAGTGGTCTGAGTAGTTAAAAGAAATATTATTTTTTTAATATTTAAATTTAAATAATTTCATTTACAGAGTTTGTATTTATCAATTATTAAGAAAAAATGTAAACAATTACTACGTGTAATCATTTCTGACTATTTAAATGAAAAATAAGACTTAAATAAGATTAAAATAGTTATTAAAGCAAAAAAAAAAAGGAAGTCATATGTGCGGCACACTTAATATATAATTAAAAAAATACGTTACCGATTTTGTTATTATTTAAATAGTAAAATCGATAAAAAAATTATCTAAAACATTATTATTTCTACCTAAAACATCAGTGTTTTTTAACATTTCTAGTAAAGTGCCCAACAATAACAAAATCAGTAGAAAAAATAATAAAACCGATAGAAATAATAATATTTTTGGTAATTTTTTTATCAATTTTTTTATTTAAATAATAATAAAATTGATAAAACTTTTTTTAATAGTATATTAAAATTACCGCATGTGATATTTTTAAAAAAAATGAAAAAGGAATCTTGCGGGTCCCTTAGGGATATCTGATTTTGTTTTTATGAACGCTAATTATAGGCCATTAAAGACTCTCCGTACAGAAATCATATCTGTAAAAGAAGAAAATGAAAAGTAGTAGATAAAAAGACACAAAACAAAGTAACGACAATGACCCAACGAGGCAACGACACCAATTTGATTCAACCCAAGATCACCGGTCTAAATTAAAAACCGAACCTTGTACGTATATAATCTTCTAAACCAACAGTACCCATGGATTATTTATTCAACAAAAAAAAAATCAATACCCATGGATTATGTTGCAAGCACAAAATTCAAATATTGATGCGCCAATAAATCAATTCATGATTGATCTAACGATTATACGCATCAACGTATCAAATAGAAGAGAATCGATACAATGAATCAATGATTAACAGACTTTTTATGCTTTGGCACGAAGCATAAAGATTTTGTTAGTGTAACCAAAAAAAACTGTTAATCGAATAATTAAGATTTTAAGTAAAATATAATATAATTAAAAATGTTCAAATTATATCTCTGATTTATTTTAGATATTTAAATTTTTTTTAATCAAGTAAATGTCTAATGTTTATTCCGTTATCATTTAAGGTACCAATAATTTTGTGTTGTAATCATTTTAATATCACCCCATCAATGGCCATTAAAAACTTGTTACTCTAGGATTGCTTCACATATGATGTTAATTTCTTATTAATAATATTTTTCACACTAAATTTTAATTTTTCTAAAAGACCCTATATTTTATAATTTCTCAAAAATATCAAATCTTTAATTCATGAATTCATAAATCCCAAATCCCTTAAACAATCCGAGCTGGCGACTCAATTCTAGTTTGTGCAGTGTTGGGTGAAAAAAGTAATATTGTGTGAAAGGTTTAGCAACCAAGTGTTGTAACTACTCTATATTAAGCGATGACAAATGAGTGATCGGCTGATGGGAGCCCGACGATAGAAGAGACGACGGGTGGTGACCGATTCAATGGTGGTATATAGATTTAAATATTTGTTTAAGGATTTAGGGGATTTTGAACAATTTAAGGATTTTATGAGGTTTTAAGAAATTAACGATTTATTTTTAAAAAATAAATTAAAAGAAATTATATATATATATTATGTGCCAAACATTGATTAGATAATAATTTTTTAACGACCTTTAATGATTACGCACTTTAAACTATAACAGAATAAATATTAGACATCTAATTTGATCATAAAATTTTAAGTGCCTAAAACAAACAAGAAATATAGTTTAAACACTTATCTTTTAATTAGATTATAAAAAATTAATTATAAAAGTCAACCATTTAATTAATAATTTTGGTCGTCCTTCTTCATTTGCCTTTCATATCAAATAAAGTTTTTAAGTTGACTCTGGCTTAGAACATATTTAAATATGTATGCGGCTTTAGCTCATACCAACATCAAATATTATTTTAAAAAATATGGAAATCTTAGTGTAATCGGCAAAAGCTTGGAAGGGTGCTGCAGAAATGGGTCCACAGAGCATTTGAAGACATGATGTGAAAGCCAACAGCCCACGTGGCACCACTGTTACACCCCAACGTGGGTTTTGATAACAAAGTTTTGGTGAGTGAGCCTCAGTGCGCAGACCATGTCTCGTTGCAATCCTACTACAAATCATAAGATAAACCGCCGGCGCGGGTCATTATTCTCTTTACCATCATCGTTTCTTATAATCTGGAATACAAACATTAAGGAGTATATATTTAAAAACTTCCAATTATATAATAACGAGATAACATAAAATTAAGATTCGATTCTATTCGACTCTCTCTATCTTGATTTTAGATTTTTTATAGTGAGCTTTATTATTGATGTTACATATAAAATTATGATAAATACTAGTACTAAGAGGTTGGATGAATATAATTGCTTGATAATAAATTTAATTATAATAATCATGTGAACTTGTAAGTAATCACATTAAAAGTCTTGTTAAGGCAAGATAACTGGTTATAGAGCAAGGGACTGGGAGTTATAGTTGTAGAGCGTGAAACTCTTTTTACACTAAATTTCAATTTTGACAAAATTATTTTTTGTAGGAGGTTTGGTTGAGGTACAACAATTTATTATTTTGATTATTATTTTTTTATTTTTAGTATATACGCAATGTGATTATAAGGTAGTATATATTTATAACTTATTTTAATTATTAATAAATACAATGCATACAATGTAGATTCATAAATGTAACTGCTAAACTTAAAACCTCTAAAAAGAAATTTTTTTTTACTATTAAAACTACTAGAAATATTTAATTTAATATTAATCTAAGTTTTGGTGCTCTATATAATATTTCAGTTTACTTTTCATTCATCGTTAAAAAAGCAAATTCAAGCCCTTACCTTGCCCTCTCTATAAAAGCCACTAGGCCAACAACCTCCGAGAAAAATTAACTATCCTAAACGCACAACTAGCCCCGCCATTCCCAAACTATGTCCGCTTCCATATCCACTCAAGATCTTCAAGGTTTGCTTGGAGAATTCTACTCTAGAAGGTTGCTGCTTCCCACGCCACCGTTTCAAACACCGTCAGCGGCAGCTCCACCGCACCCAGAAACCCACCGCAATTCTTCGGATCCATACACCAGTAACAACAGCTTCGATGCCAACTTTGTTATGGTTCTATCAGTCCTCTTGTGTGCACTTATTTGCTCACTAGGACTCAATTCCCATCAGGTGCACTAAGGTGCGCCCGTTTAGTAGCTTCGGAATCCACCGCCTCCACCGCCTCGGGTCGGTTACCAAACAGAGGGGTCAAGCGTAAGGCCTTGAAGACTTTTCCGACAGTGATCTACTCCGCCGATTTGAATCTCCAGTTTGGACTCGGAGTGCGTCTATGTCTGTCGGATTTCACGACAGGTGACCGTGTGCGGCTTCTACCGAAGTGCAACCACGGGTTCCACGTTAAGTGCATTGATAAGTGGCTAAGCTCCCACTCGTCTTGCCCCAAATGCAGGCACTGCCTCGTCGAGACGTGCCAGAAGATCGTCGGGTGTAGCCAGGCAAGCCCGTCGCAGCCGCCGGCGGTGCAAGAAACCGTTGTGAGCATACCGCCGGTTGATCGTGAAGGTTTGATGCATAGTTATAGGTGAATCAGCTTATTTGATTTTTTGTTTTTTACTGTATCATATGCAATCCAGAATATTATTTACAAACAAATGTAAATTGATGTATAGTTTGAAATTTGTTCATTATGAAAAGCTGTTGATTACTTAAAACATAACAGATGCAAATTGAACTCCGCTTAGTTTAGTATTTCATTAAATAAAGTAACCATCATCACTCATCAGGAAACGAAACAAAATTCTATGTTGGAGACTAGGAAGTAAATTCTTTAAAAAATTTAAAGACAAAAAAAGATAAACATAAAAAAACATAAAAAATTAAATTGTATGAAATTTTTTAATATGATCAATACCTTCTTCTTCTTTTTAAAAAAAAAGCAAGTCACATTCTTTGTCTTTAATAATTGTTGGAATATAAAATTACCAAAGTAAAGCAATTACTTTGAAGTTGTTCCATTTCATCAAATGATTCTATATGATGTACGGATAAAGTAAGAATTGTACGGATAAAGTAAGAATTGAGAGGAGTCGAATTGTAAAAACTTAAAAATATAAAAATATGTTAATTATTAATGTATAATTTATCTAATATTTAATTTTTTAGACAAAAAAAAGATTAGAGGAGCATAACCCTACCCACCTCTTATTTGATAACATGTGAAGGAAAAATGAGTTATTTCAAACATCTAGAGGATGAATAGTTTTGCAGTTGTGAGCCAGAATGAATGATGAAAACGCAATATGTTGAAGCAACAAAAATGAAATGGGAGCTGAAGGTGAATCCACTGACATGCACATGGATTCAAATCAGGCAAAAGAATTGTACCAAAAAGTGCATTTTGTTTCATAGTACTAATCAAATGAATCGTTTCATAATTCATAGTGGAGGCCGACTAATAACCTCACTAGCCCTGCCCGGCCGCCAATTTTTTATAGGCCAAGGGAAACAAAACATGAGAGTTAAAAGAGAAAACCACCATAATCATTTAGATATGCTTCAAAATTATGACAAATTTTAAATGCAATGTTAGGATTTCTTTAGGGTAAAGTATACAAATGGTAACCAACTATAAAAGTTTATTTTGTTGAGTTCCTGATTATTAAAAATTATAAAATGTTCATCTGACCGTAAGATATTTTGTTAAAATTTTCAGCTATTGAAATTTATAAAATTGACATGACTAGCCATGTATTCAAAATTCATCATTTTTTCGTTAAAATTAGTGTCCACCTGAGTTGGAAGTTACCTACTGATTAAGATATGATAAATAATATCTTAATGATATTAGCATTGTCTTTGCTATCAAGCGCTAGCCCGTCAACATAATGTTTTAAGCACTAGCTTGTAGACATAATATAAACGAATATTTGATTTACAAAATACATCTAAAATTATTATATGATTAAATTTTATTATATATCAGTCAATAAGTTAATGTCCACATCAGATGATCATCTCGAGTTTTGAACATATGAATAGTCGAGTGACTATTCTATAACTTTTAACAGTCAGAGAACTAAAAAAAGCAACATCTTGTAGTCTGTGGACCATTTGTATATTTTAACCTTTTTATAATATTAATTTATTAGAGTAATTAAAATAAACATTTTTTCACAAGAAAAAATTGTACAACCAAACATTAACGGAGCGGGGTTGTCTAAGAAAAGAGAGTCTAATATAATGCTAAGAAAATACGCTAACAAAAATTATTAGTATTTTTTAACATTTTGATAAAACGCTATCTAAAATGTTATTTTTTCTATCGAAAATATTTATATGGATATTACCTAAAATATTATTTTTCTACAAATATTAATATCAAAAAATATTTATTTAAATAACAAAATTATCATTTCGGTAAAAGTTAATATTTTAAATAACCCTCTATCGAAAAATGATTAGACAGGTACATTGCATTTCCCAGGACTCGTGTGATTTTTATTGGATATGGACAATTCACGAATGTCATTTCGACATATCTACTTCTTGTAGTCCTTTCTCAGAAGGAATACACACTATAATCAAACAGTGACAATTCATGATTCTCAATGGCCTTCTTCCATTAATCTACTTTGTTAAATCCAGATATTAATATTTAAATTTTATAAGTAATTGAAAAACAAAGCCAAAATACATGGTCAACTCTTCCGAGAATCTCGTTCTCCTGTTGTCATGGATCAATTCAGCGGCCATGGTGGTCGACTGCCTGATGGAGTCGAACTGACAGACCCACCACTTCAACATTCTTCAAATCATCTCGGCGGTAATGATGTTGATTCCCCATGGGTGATCCTGTGGATGTTAGATCAGAGAGAACTTGGGGCAAGGAATTGGAGCGTTCAAAGCGGGTCATCTCTCTTTTCGCGATATGGTAAGGGGTCCAAAACTGGTTGGTAACCAACCCATTTCGTTTAATGATTTCGATGTGGATGTTCACCTGAAGATGTAGTTTTGGACGTTGATGGCCCTTTGCCTGTGATTAGTTTTTCAGATAGAGTTCACGATGCTATTGATGTCAAGCTGGCTAGTTATGTGATATTTCGATTACTGGGGAAAATAATTGGGTATAAGGCCTTGTTGAGTATGATCAATCACTATAGAATCTTTTAGGGGAAATTAGTCTCATTGATCTTGACAATGATTATTATCTTGTTCGCTTTGCTTGTGAGGAGGATTTTCTCATGTATTGACAGGAGGTCCTTGGATGATATGGAAACTACCTCACAGTTCAACCGTGGAGTAGACAATTTCTACAGCCATGGAAATCCAATGAAGATTATGGTGTTGGTGAGGCTTCCTGGTTTGCCTTATCGCTATTATACACGTAGTCTCTTTGGACATATTGTAGGAGCTATTGGAAGGTGGTAAGGGAAGACTATAAT